>NC_065516.1:19607157-19687194 GCF_006386435.1 Epinephelus moara
TTACGAGTTAAAATTGTAATTTCCAATAGTGATATTTATGTGCTTTACTAAATTTACACAAGCACTACGAGTGGTCAGGAGCAGGAGTAGATTTTGTTAGTAGCTACGAAAAGATCAGAGCTACTAAAATATTGATGAATGCGGACACGCACGTAAATTTCCGTCTGCAAACAGTTTACGCACAAATTCCTTCTGCTCATGTTTCATGAATGAGACCCATGGTGTTTAAAAAACCCACGTACACACACTAAATTTGTTGGAAAAAGGGGAATAAGACTCAAGTTGGTCAGAACATATGCGGCCGAAGCTGCACTCTGCACAGCTGTGCATTTTACCTGCAAGTTCCTTTCGAACTTGACCTAAAAGATGAGACTGTACAGAGGATAATTTTCTGAACCCATGAAGAAGAATATAATCCTTAAATTTAACAGTTTAGTGTGTAGGATTGACGGGGATATATTGGCAGGAATGGAATGGCAAGGCAGCTTTATTTGTAAAGCACATTTCTTACACAAGGACGTTTCAAAGGTCCTTACAGAGCAGTAAAATATAAAACATTATAAAGGATACAGAAAAGAGTAAAGAGAAAAACACATAAATAAAATTAAAGAAAAATTAAATAATGATAATAATATATTATTCAACTTAAATTATTATAATAAGTTGAATATAATAAAATAATTGGGTTTTCCCTTGTTTATAATCACCTGAAAATAAGAACCGTTGTGTTTTCATTACCTTAGAATTGGCGGGCTATATCTACATATGGAGTCCATGTTGATTCCTAAAGAGGCCCAGAACAGACAAGCTAAACACTGGCTCTAGACATTTAGGCATTCACATTATCACATCAGCCACCGTAGTTCTCCTACACACGTAGACTTAGAGTCTGCAGCCATACTGGAAGTTCTTCTAGTCGTCAGGACACTAACACACACACAGTGACAATGTTTATCATGTTAACCATCTTAGTTCAGGGTGTTGGCACGCTGACATGTGCCACTTATCCAATAGTTGCTGATACAACTCTCCAAATATGTGGACCGACAATGCCATCTCCAGAGCTACGCTGCTAGCATGCTAAAATTTGTGGCTACATGACTTCTACTTGACACCAGTTTAACAATACATTTATTTATTTGTGTAGCACTTTTACAGCTACTCAAAGGCACTTTATACGCTGATAAAGACTAACAGAAACAGTAAAAGCAATAACAGTTTAAAAAAACCTATGCAAAGTAATGTTTGCCTGTTTGTTTTTATGGCAGCGCCGCTTCATTTAACAGTGTAATGTAGCGTGGAGGGTAACTGAAGGTCAGGATTCTATTTCAAACCCATGATATTTCAAGAAGGGCACATACTGTACATTTTACTGTACAGTGTGTGCTTTAGCCTTCCCATAATGCACCATAAGTCCTCATCAGACTGTAAAATGTGATTATCATGTTGGTTAAATACCTTAAATGAACTGACAGTTATTTTCAGCCACTCTGGGAGCGTTCGTGTTACGATAAAGGCCAAAGACTCCTCGCCATCAAAGGTTCCCTCTACTGACACACCTGGCACACCTAGTGACCCACTTCAGCCCCGCTCTGCCTCGGCCCCAGCTGATCTTGTTACGTCTGTGTGTGTGTGTGTCTGTGTGTGTGTGTGTTGTATCTGTGCCTGTGTGCCTTTTGTCCTCAGCATGAGAAAGCCTGGGAGGCGTGCAACAAAATAGCTCAAGGTGAAGCCGAAGCCATCCTTTGTTTTCGCTCTGGTTTTACACAGCTGCGAGAGGAAACCATTTGTCCATTAAAATAACTGCAGAGAAAACAACTTTAAGTACATTTTCATATGACTGGGAATTAATTCCTCGTTTGCTGTGGAAAGTCAAACGGGAGAGAGAAGTGTACACACACACACTGTGCCGGACCCACCCATTACAGTCACAAGCCAGCAGTACGGGGCCACACACACGTACATGCTCACCCACACACTAGGGTGTGTCCACTACAGTGTACGGTTGCCTTGAATGACTGCGGGATGAATTTCGCAGAAACCCTGGATCTGTTCTAATAGTCTGGAGGGTTTTATTTTCCTCCCCTGACAAAACAAGTCAGAAACTCACACAGGAACTCCTCTTTTCTCTCCTTTTGATGGAACACACCGTATACTCAGGCCGTCAGAATGCATTTAGCTCAGAGATCAGTATGCAGTATGAAATGGATTCAGGCGATGCATTTAATGAAAATCAGTTGGGAGAGGAAGAGAGTGAAACAGAACGTGACACACGCGGAGCGTTTTCAGTTCCGTTCAGAAGCCTGCAGGATTTCCTGTCAATTATTTTTTTTTATAGAAGTGAAGAAATTTTGGATAAACACGTTGAGCACTTTAATTCGAAAACATACAAGTCGCCATTAGAATCAGAAAATTGGACCACAACTGACGGGGGACAGCTCTCAGACTGCACAGATGGACATAGACTATAAAAAGGAGCGTTACATAACACATCACATACTGTATGCTTTATCCTGCATCTTATGGATGAAAAGATAATTCCTGGGTCTGCGCCAGGATAAGATCCAGAGTGTGTTGGCTGCGTAAAAATGTCTGACAGTGTACACTGTATATGATAATAATAGTTGAGCTTATTTATGTAACTGTGCTCAAATTCTACAGAGCACTTTACAGTAAAATAAAAAAAAAAAAAGGAAAAAGGAAATACATTTAAAAATAAGGCAAAACATACAGTATGTGATAACCCAAACTTCCAACCAAACATCTCAGTCCAACACAATGGGCATCAATCTGCTGCTATAATAGCCTCCACTTTCCTGCAGAGGCCGTCCTCAAGAATTTGGGACCTGGCTGCACAGATTTTATCCCATTCAGCTCCAAGAGCATAAGTGAGGTCAGGCACTGATGTGGCCGATAAGGCCTGGCTCACAGTCGGCGTTCCACTTCATCTGAAATGTGTTAGATGGGGTTGAGGTCAGGCTGTGCAGGGCAGTCGAGTTCCTTCACACCAAAGAGAAATAGAAAAAAAAAACAGCATTAAGATTTACGGAAACTGAAATCAAGAGGCCAAATCACGGAAAAGAAAGCACAATAAGTACATGGACATTAGAGCTGATTAGTAGATTAACTGATTGGTTGATAGACAGAAAATTAATCACAAACTCTTTAATAGAAATAAGATTTAAAGCGTCTAGCCTGTGAGTTGTGCTATACGCTGGTAGTCTTGGATTTTCTAGTAATGGTTAAACAAAAGTAGACATCCAAACATGTAAACATTCTCGCTATTGTCTTATTGTTTGGATCCAGACCTTTGAATCCGCCCACTCCACCGAGTTTGAGTTGACTGATTCGTCTGGCATTTTGACACGAGACAGCAGTTTCTCCGTTAAAATAAGAAGCGACCAATGAACACTGCGAGCAGGTCTAATACTGTTGTCAAGCTGTTGTCAAGCAGTGCGCCGGAACCAGTGAGGAGTAATAACACCAATGACAAGCGCCATAGACGAGATCAAGGCTGTTTCTAAATCAATATCACCTGACACCTGTTACCTGTAGTTTGTTTTACTTCGCTCTGTTCTCAGTTTTGTCTGATATCAGGCAAATTTTCGGACATTTAATAGGAAAAAAATCAAATAATCAATCAAACAAGAAAATAATCTACATATCTGAGTTTTCTCCTTGCTCCAGTTTTAAAAAAGCGTTTTAAAAGAAGATGATTTAGTCAACTTGAGCTCTTCATGCAGGTGGTTTCAGATATAAGCTACTGTGTGTGGACGAGCCTGATGTAACTTGGTTTTCCGACACAGGCTCTGACAATAATAGCACATGATTAAGTGTTGTGATGTGTATATATGTAAAGGAAACACTGGACCAAAGCCAGACTGCGCTCATCGGTTGAAACAACCCAGAAGTCGTTCCCTCCGTCAAATCTGTCGAGGTCAGCGCCGGTTCAGCAGAGATCCATAAAACAAACAGTCTTCCCTCTCCCCCGTTTCCTTCATCCCTCTCCCTCCGTTCCTCTCACACATACATCCTCCTCCATTTCCCATATCTCTCGCCCGTCTCCGAACGGGGCCCATTACAGAGCAGCTGCTGTGTGTTCAGTCCTCAGATGATGGAGTGATTCAGCAGAAGAGCAATAGGCAGAGGCCAAGTCTGTCTCTGCATCTCTTCCTCCATCTGTGTCTCTCTCTTCTTTTTCTCTTTGTGAGAGTTGGACCGATGCCTGTCACTGGTTTGGCTCATTACTGGTTCTGTTTTTAGACAATCGAGGCTGCAGTCTTTACATTCTCGGGTGTAAACGTTAACCAGAGTTGAATATTACAGCGCTGATCCATAGAAGCGCTCACATCTGTCTGTCGTCTGTCTGGGATCTTTGATTGTGCATTGACTCGCTCTTGTATCACAAAGAGAAAGCAAACATCTCTGATACAGTAGGTCTATTGTTCCACTGTCACCACCATTATGGTCATAGAAGACAGATTAAACAGGTGACAAGAGGAAGGTCGGAGTGCTGTGTTCCGTATTCCTACAGCAAACACCCCCTCTGCTGGGTGGCATTGGACTGTACCTGCTAACTGTAGCATTGAAGCATTGAATGTACACATACAGTACAGCCATCAGGGAAGTTTATATTCAAATGCGGCTGGTTTAGAGTTTATTATAAAGTCCATCCTGAAAAAATCCTGTTACACTTAACTTTAAGACCCCTTAGTTAGCATTTATAAGCAGCACACATGGTTTATAACACAATAACGTAGTTGTATGCAGCCATACGGACATATTGTAGTGCTAATTATCCATTGTAGACATATTTTATATTATTGCAGCTGTGTTATACTAGATTGTGATTCATTATCTGTTTATACAACAGCCTCCTCTTATGGATGCCCATAATAGTGGGTTATATCTACTTAAATCTGCATTATAGTGTAAACAGAACTCCCTCTGTCTCAAGGATCAGGTGCCAGATGAATCAGGAACATCTCAGATAAAATCATAAACATAAATGCTTTATAACACACTATAATGTAGATAAAATCATAAACATACATCTGATGTGCGAACCTGAAGAAGCCACAGGCAAAGCGCATTGTTTGTTTATGATTTTATCTACGTTATACTGTGTTTTAAACTATCTACTAAATATTTTTATGCTGTTGATAAATGCTTATTGGGAGGTCTCAGGCTGCATTCACATGCTCCTGCTCCCATTTCTCAAGATGGGAAGTGATTTGCTGCTGCACCAGTAGACAACACTCCCGAAAACTGACAAAAATATTGCTTTACCTGACTTGTGCTAATAAATAAGGTTGCTAGGACACTCTACACAGACGGCAACTAAAGGTTACAACCCTAATACCATATAGCAAATGTATATGTCATCATAAAAAGTTTATAACCATCAACCGAACATTTACTTTCATCCACCATATTTAAGCATATTTAACAGTAACTCCTGTACCCAAGTTTTTGCCAACTTTCCAAGTTGTTGTTCTGACTTCAGGGGGTGTTCATGTGAATTTTCCCAGGCAGAAACTCATTTTTCCGATTATCCCGATACCACATGAATGCATGGTGGAGTAGAGTGTCGCCAGAATGCAGAAACTAAGCTACATATTTGGTCATAACGTTAAGACAAGAATTTTTTTTAATGATTTGCCATTTAAAAAATATGTCATAGAAATGTGTAATTATAATTAACACAGAAATTAACTGGGAACAGACCACTCAAGTTAAGGGAAGATTCATATGTACCCATAGAACCTATTTTCATTCCGATATCTTGAGGTGAGAGTTCAAAGGACCCCTTGCCAGTTATTCCCTCGTCAAAATTTTGCCTAACTTCAAAGCATTATTTAGCCCCCATTCCTGGCAAGCTTAAAAAATGAGCACACCACTGCCACAGTAATGTTTGCATCCAATTATTTTTGCCAAGTGTGGCAGCAATTATATCAGGGATCATATCATAGCCTCCCCCCTTTAACACCATATAAACAGGTCCTACTGTAAGCTTGAGCACATTGAGACCACATTTGATTTTATCTGACAATACCTGTTTGATCTCTTTGGTGAAATGAGGTTGAAAAATGTTAAAATGTTTTCACTACTTGTGCAGCAGACTTTGTAAAGCTGAATTGTAAATTAAAAATAGATGATAACTCAGTCAGTGAATACTTTTACCGCATTCTTCAAACATGAGTGGATGAGTTACAGTCAATTCAGCTTATAAAATGATACTTCTGAATAATCCTCTCTTCTTTTCTGTGCCTATAACAAACTATCCAAACAGGTGACAGCTGGAAAAGCTTTCTTTGTGCCTCTTGAAACTCAGAGAAACATTTCTTTTTTCTCTGCCTCTGTGTCACCTATTTTCTTTTTCTTCCTCTCCGAAAATGACGCCACTGTGCCTCCCACCTAATCCTTTCATCCTCATCTTTACGCCCTCCACTTGTCTTCCACCCACACCCCTCCGGCATCTATCTTCCTCCACCTACTGCACCTCTCCGCTCCCCTTTTCTTGCTTTTAAAGATGACACAAGTCGGCACTCCTGTCCGCATTCACGTCTGTCATCTCGCTCAGCTCCCAGGTTTCTCTCCGGAGTCTCACTTCTGGTTTTTATTTAACACTGAGACACAGAGTGCAGGAGCAGAGGGAACCACAGTATGCTTAAAGTCTTCCTAGTTTGCCTCGGGCGCCATACGAGTATTTTACCCTGCTTTAACCAAAACTGTGGCGTGTGGTTTTGCTGCTTCCTTGTCAGATTGTGCTGCTTGAGCAAAAAAAAAAAAAAAAAACACCACATGTTTTGAATCCTTCCTCTGTTTCTTGTCCTCCTACAGCCCATCAGCAATGCAGACTTCATCGTTCCAGTGGAGATTGATGGGACTGTTCATCAGGTACTGTAGCACTAATATGGTGGGCTTCCAAAAGTGGTCTTGAATAAAATAATATCTATTAATTTATAAGATCCCCGTTGAAAGCTTTGGCTCCATTCTCCTCCCTTTAGTATTTATTATTCTCATATTATCTCACAGCTACGTCAAAAGTGGGACAGCTTGTACTCTCCTCCCTGAATTTATTCTGTTTTCATTCTCTGTGTCTTTGCTCGCTGTAAAGATAGATGATGTGACTGTGTCACCTGGTAAACAAATGTCACAAAGCGTGTTGAAGGTGCTGTTGACTGAGCAGCAGAAGAGATGCTTCACTGATTAGAAAAGTGTGTGATGCAGGAAGAAACAAAGGCACTGGTTACACCTGCATCGTGACTAGACTTGTTGTGCTTCTGTATAAAGGTTTTTTTTCTGCGTCCTGTTTGAAGCAGGAGCAGCGAGACTGTAGCTGTGACCTGGTTCAAGTAATCCAGGATAGGCTTTCTGTATCTGTTTTGGCCTATGCTTGATTACTTGCACTTGGGGGCAGCAACTAACCTCTGGAGACCTGCTGAAGAAGAGGATGAAGAGGAACAGAAATATGATCACAAAGTAATGTCTGTTGTTGTGAAGAGATGGGTATTTGTCAAAAATGTCCTCCAGGTCAGGTACCGTATTTTCTCATGTAAAGGCTCAGGGAAAAAAACAAGGGTGGATAACTCTGGGTGCCTGTTAGAAAGCATGCAAGCTAACTAAGAATATCATACATTTTATTACTTTAATTTAGTAAATTTAACCACTTGTTGTTCTGGGTCACTCATCTAAAATATTATTGTCATATTCCAGTCACTGTGGCTGTACGTTTGTTAATACCCCAGCTAAACAGAATTTTGTAGTAGCATAGTAAGCACCACAAGATGTCAGTAGCTACATCAGAAGTACCACAGAGTGGTGCAGGGATGATGTTTAATTGTAGGAAGTCATCATCGCCCTGGAAGTCGACAAAATTTTTCCATTGGATTTTGGATTATTGCAGATAATGAACTATGTGGGAAACAAACAACACTTATAGGATTTGTTCAGCAATATAATCTTCACAAATTAACACCACTTTCATGATTTTTGAAGCTTAAATGCAATCGCCAGAAGTAAAAAGCTAACGTTAGGGTATAAACAAACTACACCATGGTCACATGACCAACATCGCCACCACAACAAGTCTGTAAAGAGTAAAATTGGGCAATAACAAACTCCTCAAACCCCTCTAACGTAGCGGTGGGAATCACCTGAAGATCCACGATTTCATATTATCATGATACTTAAGTCACAATACAATATTATTGCGATAAAATATATTGTGATATATTGTGATTTATTACCTTTTTTCAACTGTTAATTATATCACCAGAAGAAAACTTTGTTAACTTCTGTTTTAGCTAATAAGATAACGTTTTCAGTCCATTTCTTTTATTTTACAGCAAAATATATCAGTTGGACTGAAAAAGCAATTGATAATATTATTCTAGTAGACTACCTAAAGTTTAATTTGTATTTGTAATTTTAATAATTTATGTCATGAAAAATTTAAAAATTTAAATAGTGGGTGAGATGCTGGCGTCCATTTAATGCCCGGCCTTAGTACTCGACAGTTGTGTCGGTGGTGTGTTAAATATTTTTATGTCTTCGTTTCAGGTGTACGTGCTGAAGAGGCCCCATGTGGACGAGTTCCTCCAGAAGATGGGGGAGCTCTTCGAATGCGTCCTCTTCACAGCGAGCTTAGCAAAGGTTTGTCCACATGCTTTGGTTTTCCACTCAAGGTGACAGCTTTACGCAGACTGTATTAACCTGGTGTTTTTGTTTGTTTTTTTCCGTCTGTTCAGTACGCTGACCCTGTGGCAGACCTGCTGGACCAGTGGGGGGTGTTTCGGGCCCGGCTCTTCAGGGAATCTTGTGTTTTCCACAGAGGAAACTACGTCAAAGACCTCAGCCGGCTGGGCCGAGAGCTCAGTAAAGTCATCATCATAGACAACTCACCTGCCTCCTACATCTTCCACCCTGAGAATGCAGTAAGTCAGACTGAAAACCTACGTTGTCCTGGACTTGTGGCGTCCTGTGCTCATGCTACAGATGCTGTGGTGGGTAGTATGTGTAAGTTGAACTGTGGTAAAATTCCCTCCATCTAACCAGTGCCTAGATATCCCACCTCTGGCTCTCAAGCTGTTGCTCCAACTACAGGCTGTACTTCCACATTTTTGTATTGCCCGCCACCTATGCAGCCACTGCAGACACAAAGAGTATGAAAGCAGATCAAGAGACAGACCCGCCCCTCTCTGTCTCTCAAACTCGGACTAGATTCAATCAAACAGTAAAACTAGGCAGTGCTGATCATATATGTATCAAGATTATGTCTACTTGCCTATTTTTTGCCTACAATGTTTTTAGAAACATATTTTAGTGTCATGTCTAGCTGTAATAGTGACAGTTTGTGAACAGGAAGTGGGCGCCATACTGTTTCCTGCACAGTGAAAATGAAGGCCAAAAAAAATCTGAGTCGCCTATGTCTAGCTTCAAATGTTTTCCGAAACATGTTTCAGCTTACTGTTTAACTGTAAGAGATTGAGATAGTTTCTTGCCTGCCAGCCGCCATTGTTTCTAATGGATGTGTTCACTGACATCATCCACCAGTAGGACTGTTCATTGGTCTGGTGCGGCGCAGTGCATTCTTGTCATTGTAGGGTTAAGTATTTGCATCTTTCCACTGCATAGACATCATGGTTTTATTAAAAGGCCATCTTTCCAGTGGTGAAATACCCCTTTAATGTTGTGTTTAGGTTCCTGAAAACATGTCATTTGTTAGGGGTATCTAAGAGAGTCTTTCTTTGTGTTTGACCCAGAAATCTAACTACGTTTAGTCACACTTGAGTTAATATCAACTAAACTAAACTTGGAAAATGTCTGATTATTTTTAGCGTAGCTCTGCATATATAAATATAAACTACAATGAGATTTTATGTGTCTCGAAATCCTGACTAAACTGGGGTCAAAATACACTGGTACCACGGAGAGAAGTTTGTAATAAAGTTACTGATGTTGGTAAATGATTATATCTGCGAGACGTTGTCAGTTTTAATCTGCGCTGTTGTTTTAAAAACAGTGTTGCGCCAGAGGCGGTGTTCCCAGCTTTATGAGATTTCTCTCCTCTGTGGAGAAGTTGCTCAGTAGAGCTGCTGCCACTCTTCGTGCCTTTGATGCGTTTCCTCCATTAATTATTCACACGAAACTCGCACCATCTCCTCACCTATAATGCAGCACTTTAGCATCGACTGTGAGCTCAGTCTTCTCCCTTCAAATAAATAAAATCTCTCTGTTTCCTCTCTCCGCAGGTCCCAGTGCAGTCCTGGTTTGACGACTTGACGGACACGGAGCTGCTGGACCTGATTCCTCTGTTCGAGGGCCTCAGTAAGGAGGAGGACGTTTACAGTCTACTACAGAGCCTGAGGAACAGGTAGCAAACGGCGGCTCCAGCTGGTCCTCCCTGCCTCGGCCCCGCTGCACAGAGGCCTCACCTCGCTGCCACGGCCCCGCAGCCCGGCTCCCGTCCTCCGAGCATCGCTGGTAGTCCCAGCGTGGCTCCTAATCTGAGGACTTCAGGCAATTTGTTCCGTCAATAATGAAATCTAGAGACAACAACTGTAGGGATTCTTACCATCTCTGGGTTCTTGGACTCTTTGTACAGGACTCCTACTGACAAAAGATTATATCACTGTATGTACATACTATATGTTTCTAAGCAAGACATACATAAAGTAATTTTTCTATCAGAGAGCGGAGGTTTTACTATTCTATCAAGTAATATTTTAGTTACCAAAAATAATCCAATAGACAGAACTTTCTTTCTTTCTTTTTTTTTGAGAACGGGTGACCTTTTTGTTTTTTTGTGCTATGCAGGCTGTTGTATCTCGTCTGACCTTTCATTCAAACAACTGTGATTTATCTTCTCTTACAGAATGAAGTGCCTTCATTACTGTGCTGATTTTGTTGTGTCGGGTTATGGGGTGCACATTTTTATGCTGCATATTTACTCAAGTCTCCAAATGCATATTACTAAATCCTTAAATTGAAGTCGGAAATGAGTCTTTGGTAATTGTGGTTTAATCGGAGAACACAGAACAGAATCATTTCCTCGAGATGTGTCCAGCTAGCCTGTCAGACCTGGATGATTCTTTGCTTTTGAGTTCAGTAACATTGAATTGTTAAATTTACCAAAGATTTCTACAATTCAATGTGATTTGTGACTGAATGACATCATTTGATCCTTGACAGTGACTGTAAATTGATAATTCTTAAAGACATTGAAACCCCAATTTGTTATTGAAAAAAGAAAAAAAAGGAAACCTTTGTGATGACATCACCGTCCACCAATAAATGTTAAACTTTTGAGGAAGATATAATAATTAGCTTAGAGTACATGAAAATCTATTTATTGGGGAAAAGGGGGTCGGGTGCATTGTAAAGACTGCTGTTGAAATCGTACTGTACAACATTATTAAAGTTGCAAGTTTGCACACTGTCAGTTTGTACCATGGTGAAATGACTTCAACACACCATAAAGCTGCTTTATTTCATTATTTTTATATGAACATACAATCAGTTGACAGTATGTGAAAGGGACAACACATCCATTCATTTTCATCCATTCATCCAGGGCCATGGTGCAGGGGCAGCAGGCTGAGCAAGGTATTTTGGACGCCCCCTCCTCAGCAACATTTTCCAGCTCCTCCTGGGGGACCCTGAGGCGTTCCCAGGCCAGATGAGATATTTAATCCCTCCAGCGTGTTCTGGATCTACTCCGGGGCCTCATACCAGTTGGTCGCGCCCAGAAATCCTCAAACGGGAGGCGCCCAGGGGGAATCCTGATTAAATGCCTGAACCACCTCAGTTGGCCCCTTTTAACCCAAAGGAGCAGCAGCTCTGCTCTGAGCTCTCTCCGGATGTCTGAGCTCCTCACCCTATCTCTCAGGCTGAGCCCAGCTGCCCCATGGAGGGAAGTTATTTCGGCTGCTTGTATCCGCAATCTCATTCTTTCAGTCACTTCCCAAAGCTCATGACCACAGGTGATGGTCAGAACTCGGACCGGTAAATGGAGAGCTTTTCCTTCTGGCTCAGATCCCTCCTCACCCACAGTCCTGTGGAACACCTGCATCACTGCTGACGCCGCAGTGACAAACCAGATAATCATCCTCCTCCTCACGGTTTCCAGTGAAAAAGCTCTAATAAGCTGACTGTATGCCACCAGTTCAGCGCCAAACAGAAAAAATACAAAGTTAGCCACTAGTTGGTGAATGTAATGGAGCATTTAGCAGCTAGACAGCAAAATATCTCCCTTTGGAACTAAGCTAAGAGAGAGATTATTGGACTCACCAGGTGGTCAGAGGCACGACCCTGAATGAATGCTAATGTTAAATAAATGCTGGATGTGTAAATAAGCAACTGTTCGCAAACAAGTTCAACATAACAACATGTTGTGTTCACAGCTTGTTTCTGCTGCCCCCTATTGGCTAAAAAGTCAAATGCATGTTTGTGACACATGAAGGGCTGATTTTTGGATAATGTTTGCATATTGAAATATCTAAACAGCTATTTCTCACTTTAAGGCCTTGTCCACGTGCACATGGACATATGGAAACTCGGACAAAAAAGTGCTGGCTCTAACTTTGCTAACAGGACTTTTTGCATGTTTAAACATTAATGTACAGTTACACTATACTGAGGAACAGAGGCATCAAGATTTGCTACAGAGGTCACTGCCAAGCCAACAGGAAGTGCGCTGGACTTTGAAGCCAATATTGCCATTGGGCCCAAAAATACTTTTTCCCATAGACTTACATTGTGAAAGAAACATATGCAAATCAGTGGATACACTTTTCACAGGTCTGAATACATTTTATTTGTCTAGAAGAGTCGCACAATAAAATCATATAATCCCCTTTAAATGTAGCAAAGAGCTAAACTGTTAGCCACTCAGCAGGCGAAGTCTCCAATGAACTTGCTCTATGAGTCCAATGATGTGGAACATCTGGGTAATTTTAAATGGACTGCACTTGTACAGCACCTTTTTAGTCTTCTGACCACTCAAAGCACTTTTACACTACATCACATTCACCCATTCACACATACATACACACACTGATAGCCAAAACTACCGTACATGGTGCCACCTGCGACACAGTAACCATTCACACACACTCAAACACCAATGAAACCGCCACTGGGAGCAATTTGGGGTTCAGTATCTTGCCCAAGGATACTTTGACATGTAGACTGAAGGAGCCAGGGATCGAGCCACCATCTTGTGATTGGTGGACGACCCGCTCTACCTGCTGAGCCACAGCTGCCCCTAATTTTACACCGGAGAAGTTGAACTTTTTTGGCTTCATCCGCCCCTGAGCAACTTTCATGAAAGTGTCCCCACCTCTAACGCTGTATCCAGTTCTCTATAAATCAGTGGTCACAGCTCCAGTTAGCCTTCCAGTAATAGCTCTTTTTAAGGCTTCCGATTGGCCAGCATCTTCTTCTTCTCAGGGTTAGGGTTGTAACACTACCTGTTGGCTTGACATGCACTTGACAGCACTTAAATTGTGTTTTTGCTGCTTCATTTGGACAGTGATTTTATAAAACAGGTCTTGTGTGGACAGGATTTCTTTTTAGGACAAAAGAGGGTAAAAGCCAGTTTTCACAAACACCTGTGTACATGTGTACTTGGACTAAATTGTCTCAATCTTGAGGTTTAGAGTTCAGTCTTGACTTTGGAAACAATAATTTACAAAGCAAATTCACTAATGAGGTACATTTAGCAGCTGTCCGGGAGCTGTCGATCATATCACATGATCTTTGTCAGCAGGTTGAGTTCGCTCAACTGTCAAGGAAGTTTTTTAAGCTTACCTGAGCAAAAAGTCCTTAAAGTGCTCAGGGAAAAAGTTTAATTATGCAATTAATATATTTTATGCAATCTAAAATATATTCATCAAATGCTGAATTATGGCTAAATAACATTGTAAAAATAATGTGCTTTATTATACACATTGCATTTAAAGCCATTTTAATGATGAATTTAACCCAAGAGGACAAAGGTTTGAGCCCCATTGTCTCCAAGGTTAAATGATCTGCAGGTGCATTAATATTATGGATATGAACTGGTTAATGTGCAACCAAGAGGTGCTAAACTTCATGTGATATCTTGATGTGAACTTTTAGCTTCCGCTTACGTTGCAGCCACTTTAACTGCAGCTGTGGATTAGGCATTACAGAGCCTATTGTTACAGCCTGAAGAACTCTTGTGGAGGGTTTGTTTTTTCCTCTTGATTTTCCAATCGTTCCTCAGATATGTGGGGACTGAAGTTCACCACATTGTTGAAATGATCATATTTTCATAATGGAGTCCAGGATTGAATCTAAAAATGGAAAGCTGTGGTCAAAGGTAAGAAAACTTTCAGGCTGTTGACTTGAAGCTGCTGGTTAACAAGAAAATCGGGTTAGTTACGTAACAATCTGTTTTTTCAGATTCCCTTGCAGGGATCGTGTGAACTATATAAGACAAAGACAAGTGTAATAGATGTGTCTCTGTACAGAAAACATCAGCAGGGAGCCTCATCAATGATTCATGCACTGGCTGCAACGTGCATCAGAAGAAGTTTACAGATTGTTCACACAGTTTGGAAATGTTGGGAATGACAGCTGAGGCAGGGTTTGATGCTTTTGGTAGAGAAATATCAAAGCCTTTATTTTTTGATCTGTCGGTTTCAAGGTTATCCTCAACTGTAAAAGCTACTCACCCACAATTTATTTCTCTTGTATCTTTACATAAAATTCAGTGTTTAACTACGGATTAACATCCACACTCTGCGAAGACTCCTCTTGTCTAATACTTCAAAAAAAGTGTGCAAATCACTTTGGATACAGTGTGTTAATACATCTCCACATTTAGCAAACAAATGTAAACACAAGCTGCCAATGCCTCCTCTGTTGGGAGATCAAAGCCCAGAGCTGTAAACCTTCAATAATGTCAAGCGTTCCTCCTCGAGTGTCTGTGTGAGTAGGCACAGAATGAGAGACTTAGCCACAAAAAGCCTCTGATTCCTTTCCAATACCACTCCGAGCTCCTTGAGTCCAATTCCCCCATCTGCTAGTTGTAACAGTTGTGGAATGAATAATTGGTGTCAAGTGGCCCCTGTAATGCCCGCTGTGCTGCTGAGGGCTCAGCCGAACATAAACACAACTACGGCTGGCTACTTGAAGCACAATCAGGACCTCTAGTGAGGCTTGAGTCCATCTCAGCTCAGGTGGTTTTCTCAAGCGTCTCGACTTTGTGGTGCATTCTGCAGTTCTGGCTCTCTTCATTCATCCCTAAAGGGACAGCTCACCCTAAAACCAAAAATACATATTTTCCTCTCTCAGTGAGTTGCCAAGTGTTGGAGATATCGGCTGTAGAGATGTCTGCCTTTGCTAGAATATAATGAAGCCAGGTGGCATTTGGCTAGAGGTGCTCAAAGCCCCCAAAAAATAAATGTGAAAACTCAACATAAGTGTCACTTTCCAGAAATCACCACCCAGTTACTCAAGATAATCCACAGACCTTGTTGTGAACAGTTTAGGAACTATTTTCTTTCTACCAAACTACATCCACCAATCATATTTACCCAAGGGGGAAGAGGGAAGTGTGCATCTACTCATGTATGAGAGGCTCATGCTCATGACAGCTCAGGATACCTGCCAATGATATCACCAGGCAGAAGGAAGCGTGCATCTACTCATGGACGTTATGTAAATATTGATGGTTGAGTTGTAACGTTAGCTAGCTTTGCGGTACTTGATGAGCTAGCAGTAGATGCACGTTTCCCTCCACGTGGTGATACAGTTGGCAGGTGTAGTTCAGTAGAAAGAAAATTGTCCAATAGTAGTGCAATAATCCACAGACCTTGTCGTGGGCAGTTTCATGTAGGAACTACTTTCTCTCTACCAAACTACACCCACCAACAGTATCACTGCGCAGAAGGAAGTGTGCATCTACTGAACTGCTAGCTGGTCGAGCACCACTGAGCTAGCTAATGTTACAGCTCAGCCGAGGAGGACGCTATTACTGTTTACATCTCGCGTTTTCCATGAGCAGATGCACATTTATGTCAGTGCAGTGATATAGTTGGCAGGTGTAGTTCAGAAGAAAGAAAATAGTTCCTACATGAAACTGCTCACAACAAGCTCTGTGGATTATCTTGAGTAACTGGGTCATGATTTCTTTAAAGAGACATTGCTGTTGAGTTATTTAATTTAATTTAATTTAATTTAATTAGTTGATTTAATTTGGTTTAATTTGATTTAATTTAATTTAAATTAATTTCATGTTATTTAATTTTATTTTATTTCATTTACTTATTTATTTTTGGCACTTTGAGCACCACAAGCCGAGTGCCATCTTGTTCCACTTTGTTTGACAGAAGGCAGACATCTCTACAGCTGATATCTCCAACACTCAGCAACTCACACCAAAACAATCTAGACTTATAAATAGCACTACAGGTCAGAAGAAAAATATGTATGTTTGAGTTTTGGGTTCAACTGTCCCTTTAAAAGATGCCAGAATCTCCACTTCAAAACACCTTTTCTCAGGGAGGGCCAGGAAACAATGTAAAAAAGAGGCGTATTTAAGGTTGTTGTACTGCAAATATTGAGGCAGGAAATTGCAGGTGTGTTCAAACCTGGGAGTGGAGACAAATACACCCAGCCCTCTCTGCCACACTCACTCCAGCTTGTAGGAGGGAAAGGAGCGATACTTTATTGCATATTTCACTAATCTATTTCCACACCTTGCAGGAGACAGCGAGGCCTTCACTCCGCCATACACAACACAAGGTAAGATTCGTACCTTTATTTCGGTGACATGTTTCATTAGATTATTGTCAGTTTTTTTAACATCTGTCCATCCATTTCCTTTATCTAAATCACTGCAGTTTGCAAAAAATAACATCTTAATCATCATATTTGTTGAAAAAGAAAATCTCTAAAACAGACCTCATGTTGTGTTTTTAACCTACATCATGTCATACATGTCATAAAATGAGGTGAAGACAGCATGTGTGTAGAGCATTAACAAAACTCATTGTCTATGCTAAGTCAATGGACAGCACAGTTTAATTGAAAATAAACCAGTCTTTCCTGTCACGGTCGTGGAAGCAACACTGCTTTCACTTGATGTTTTCAGGAATTATTTGTTTTTCAATAATTTTTCAGTGGGATCAGGTTGCAATGGTTGTTTTTCATTCACAACAGGGAGTTGCCACAGCAGCCAAAATTTTGTACAACAGTGCCATTTAGTCCAGTAAATAAGTCAGTTATTTAAAATATTTAATTAAGGTTAAGTCTTCTACATCCAGATATTTGTTAAAGTTTATTCAGGAAATTGATTTAGATAACAAACTAAATTATAGAAGTGGTTATTTCATAACAAATAAACCAGTTCCTCTGTAAATTTAGAGTAGTTTGGTTTACTATATATCATATGCATACAGAGGGAAACCTTTTAGTTACAGACTAATATGTGGAGTGGTCATGGGTGTGGCATCTCTTTAGCCCAGGTACAAAAGGAAATGGTCAATAGATATTTGGGCCTGTGAATGGGGAATGTGATGATAAATGGTTTCTAGCAACAGGAAAAAAAAACTCTCTCTGTTCATTCAACATAATAATAATTAAAAAAAAAGTTTTCCAAGTCTGTGAGGTTATTGTTACCATTTCAATATTTATTTCATTTATCTGAGCGAGCACAAAGGAGGTCTGCATACTGTTCAGCTCCAAAGAAATAGTTTTATTCTCTTTTTCTCTGTTCAAGGCAACATTTCAATGTACCTGTATATATAATGATAAAAGAAATAAACTGAATGCATAGTTTAGTTCTCAGGGTTCTCAGGCCAACTTTATATTCACTTGTAGATTGAAATGTTGCCCTGAAATAACAAAAGGATCATTTGTTTGGAGCCATGCACAGACCTTTTGCGTCCTCTTCTTTTCATTTGAATGGAACCATGAACAAAATTATTATTTGATATATTGTACCAGAGTTAGCTTGAAGTTAATTTTCACCAGCAGTCATTTGAAATGTCAAAGTTAGCTGAGTCTTTGAACAGAAAATCCTGCACACTGTTCTTGCTCAGTTGTTGTTGTTGTTCTCAGCTTTATAATTAATAAGTACATAACAAATACATGGCATGACACGTGTCAGCAATAAGTGTTTGTTAGACCAATAAAAGCAATGATGTTTGTATAGCCTACAAAGCAAATAGCTGTTTAGCTTCAAGCAGATTTTTCAATGTGGCTTTAAAGTGAGATTATGTAATTTTTGAATGAAGCAATAACATAATCTTCATCTTACAAATTAAAATTCACAAGCAACAAAATGCACCATGATTCAGTTTAGTTGGCTACACTCATACGTTCTCATACTCATACTCATACTAGTGTTAGCACACTTGGCCACAGATATACTGTGTTTTAGTATTCATTATTAGCAGGGTTCCCACACCTTCTTAAACATCAAATTCAATGACTTTTAGTTAATTTTATTTTTGAGATTTTTGCCTTTATTAGATAAAGAAGTCTAGCATGAATTTGGGAGAGAGTGAGGGAATGACATGCAGCAAAGGGATGGAGTTAGGATTGAACCTACAACCACTGTAGCAGGGACGTAGCCTTTCAAATTTAAATACTGTTACTGTTTTATAATGAGAACCAGCGGGCTTCACAGAAGCTCCCAAACAACTATTAAAAAATCTTTTTGATCAGGCAGTCTCATTGAGATACGATCTCTTTTAAAAGACAGATTTGAAAAACAAGAAAAATCCATACAAACACAATCAGCAAGACAAAAACAACACAACTACACAATAATAAATCAAAAGAAACAGTTACAAGAATCATAACAAAAAACATCACATAATAAAGCTTTAAAACGTCCAAGGGGAATGTAAAACTCAAGTTTGAGGACACTTTTCAATTGACCTTTGCTAAGCCTTTCTCTAAGACCCGCCCCTTTGTGATGGTCCGACAAGCTGTCAGAGTAAGCATGGAGCCCACACTGTAACTAACTGCACTCCCTGAAGAAATATTATCATATTTTTGGAACAATGAAACAGTGATTCCAGGGAGAAGCAGACAGAGGGCTCTACAGTCTGTGTTTGAAGGATATATCCAGGATGTCAAACTGACTCAGCAGCAACATCAAGTTAAAAAGACAAAGATAGTTAGAGGCTAAAGCCGAACTATAGGCTACAGATCACAGTGTAAAAGTGAACCACCACATCACTGCTGATCACCACAGAAGACAATGAATATAAAGGGAAACTTTGCTGATATTGAACCAGCTGTGTGGCATCACAGTGTGTGCAGATGAACGGTGTTTGGCTTCGCCCCCGTGCCGCCACTCAAACAACGTTCATCTGCACACACTGCGATGACACACAGCTGGTTGAATATCAGCAAAGTTTCCCTGCTTCCCTTCACTGGTTCCTGTACAGCAGGGTCGGTCTTTTTTTCCAGTTATAATCATTAAAAATCAAAAGCAGCGTGTGTATACATTCAGTAGGCTATATCTTCAGTAGCTAGCTAGCTAACCCTACACGTTTCAGGGTTTGACTTTGGTTTTGGAACAGGGAAGAAACGTATATCTTTTTCCAACCTCTCCAGGCAATGAGTATCATTAATACACGACGTGCCTCAGGCACAACATTTAGCTCCAAATTCACAAAACCAGCCTGAAATTGAAGGAAATCTGAAGCGATTGCATTAGAGTCAATGGAGCACAGCTGTTGTCGGACCCTGGTCTGGGCCAGCCTGATGCTACATTATGATTGGCCAGTCTGCGTCCGAGGGCGGGACTTAGCAAAGGGCTGTGCTGAAGTGATGGCACACTGTGGTCTGTTGTCTTGTGTAACACAGCAAAGCACTTTCAATGACCCTGAATGTCTATTTATGTCTATTTTAAAAAGCTTTCAAGACTGTGGCTACATAATCTTACTTTAAAGCCAATTAAAGAAGTGCAGCTTTTTATGTAATATACACAAGATATTATGAAACGGTCTGACTCAGTCTTTGCCCCTCATTCCTCAGACTCACACACCAAATAAAGTTTTGCAACTTAAGCCCAACCCCTGTCATGTTATTGAAATCTCAACCCTTTTATTCTGTTTACTCTGTGTGTGTCACCTCTTTTTATCTGATTGCCTGAAAACCAGAGCCTTGATTGTATTAATAAAGGGTGTGGTTAACATCCTGGTGTTGTACAGCTGACCTGATCTGTCCCACCTCACCTCACACCACCCACTCCATCAATCACTGCCCAGACAGACATTTTATTCCTGCACCTGGAGCAAAGATTAGACTGTGTACGAGCCAGTGAATTACAGCCGGGTTATTTCTCTGGAGAATAAGTGCAACCTTAGTTCCTCCAGCTATTTGCCAATCACATCATGTATGCATGGATCCTGTATTTGCATTCATGATATGTTGCAGGCAGCGCAGCATCCCACCGAGCCTGTTTCCATACAGCGTGTCACCACTAAGCCTATATTCTCGGCTCAGCTGGTGTTACAGTGTGTTTGCTTATCAGTGCTGTTGTTTCTGATATCTGAGTCAAGAGGCTGTTTAAGCACCGCTGATTGCAGAACTTGTATGTTGCTATGGCGCCAAGCTGACACTCATTAGGAGGATTAGAGGTGTTTCGCTGTCAGAGATCCAATCTTTTGAAATGGTTCACTTGTCACTTTGGAGACATCTGTTTCCAGTGAAAAGATAGGGAACTCGAAGGATGAGCGGTGTGGAGGAGGAGGCTTCAAAAATGCTATATTTTTCTGTTGAAGTACTTTGGAGGAGTTGCAATTGAATATGTGTTTTATAATATGGTTCTAACACATACTTAATACTGTTAGACCATGAGCAGTGGTGGAGGAAGCATTAAAAAACTCAAAACAGTTTCCCTCAGCTTTGCTGAGCATTTGACAGGTATTTTTATTGGTTTTTCCATCCTAGCTTTATTGTTTTTGATTCACTCTTACAGCAGGTAGCTGTTGTCTTAAGTACCGTAAAACTTCAATTAGTAACCCGGGCTATTATTTGCTGAAATCACTGTACTCAACAGGCTTTTATTTGGGACAGGACTTTAATTCCTTTCACATAAAACCGTTGTTGTTTCAGCAAAGATGGGAAATGTTACCAAATTGTATAAAGTATAAATATTGTATAAAAATCAGGCTTTTAACAACAAATCAGTTATGTGTCGTTCATTTGATCTGGTTCTGACAGACAGCGCATCGTAGAGACAGAGACAATTATGGCACTCACTTTACGGCACCTGGCATGCCAACACAACACCACTTTATCCTGTTATAACAATACTAACAACTTCACAACATGATTCATTTTTATATAAAAAAAAAACTTTTGAGTGAAGCAGCTAATTAAGAGTAGCTCAGGTGGGTAGCAAACAACCTGTTTTATACATCCAAAGAACTTAAAAAATAGACCAGGCCTCTAATTGAGACAGGCCTATATTTGTTAAAATGTGTAGCCTAGTAGGCCAGTAAAAGGAACTGGGTGTTTAACTGGGACTAGGCTTTTATTGGAAGTTTTACAGTAAACATGCTAAAATCTAAATGGACTATCTTCCCAGCACCAAATGAAAAATTAAGTCACATGACTGAACACTTTGGCAGCTAAAGAGCCAAATATTTCCCTCTGGAGTTGGTGGAGACCAAAAACAGAGCTAAAAGAGAGTGAGTATTGGCCTCTCAGCCAGAAACTCCGAATGAATGCTATTGTTGCTCCTCATCTGCTGGATGTGTAAACAGGAAATTGTTTGCTAAGTAAGCCATATCAACTTAAAAGGATGAAATATGTCATTGATGTGAAAAGTAAATTCCTGCATTAAAATTATTACTAAATCTATAAGTATTAGAAGTAAATTCTACTTAGAGTATCAAAGTAAATAGTAATGCAGAAATAGGGCCCTTGTGAATGTTATTCTTGTGTTTTATATTACTGGATCATTTTTATTAATGTGTAAGCAGCATTTTTTTTTTGTTATTGTTGGTTGAGATGGAACTAATTTAAATGATGTTAAATGGTGTTTAGTTTTGTCATTTTTAACAACACATTTCACGACCTCATCATATGTTTCAGATTTAAAATCTTAATAAGCAAAGTAATAGCTGCCAAGTCATACTACCATAAAAAGTAGGGAAGTAAAAGTATAAAGCAGCTCAAAATTAAAATACTTAAGTAAAGCGCAAGTGCTTTAAAGGGACAGTTCATTTTCCTCTTACCTGTAGTGCTATGTATCAGTCTAGATTGTTTTGGTGTGAGTTGCAGCGTGTTGGAGATATCGCCCGTAAAGATTTTTGCCTTCTCTCCAATATCATAGAACTAGATTGCAGTCGGCTTGCGGTTCTCAAAGCGCCAAAAAAAAAAAATACATTTGAAAAACTCAACAGTAATGTGTCTTTCCAGAAATCAAGACCCTGTTTCTTAGGATAATCCACAGACCTTGTTGTGAGCACATGTTGGAACTTTTCTCTCTACCGAATTACACTCATAAACTCTATCAACACACAGAAGGAAGCATGCATCTACTGCTAGCTTACCTAGTACCACTGAGCTAGCTAACATTACAGCTCAGTTGAGGAGGAAGCCATTAATGTTTACATCACTCTGTCACAAGCACAAGCCTCTTGTCCATAGGCAGATTTTGGGGTGAACTGTCCCTTTAAAACTGCATTAAGTCATTATTAGTTGTGTACTTTTGTTGCCCTGGATGAGAGCTAAAAGATAATGGTGCATACCGTTGTAATCTTGTTACGTGTATCCGCATCTCCACTCAGGTGACGTCATCGCGTTCAGAGGATGAGAAACAATGGTGTCAGGAGCAGGTTGACACAGAGAGTGTGTTCTGAGTTTAAGAAACAATGCTGGCAGAGGTAGGGGGTGGTGATCAGGGGGCGTAACGATAGGAGGGCTCTGCCAACAAGGCCCATAATGCTCCTGAGACCAGCTCGGTGTGTATATGTGTGATCTCACAGAAGAAGACTCACAGTAAACCTATTTCAAAGTGAACTCTAATGGACTGCATTTTCTTTATTGGAGAAGTAACCAGTGTGGGTAAAGATCTAATGGAACTGGCCTGAGAAAAGATTTTTATCCCACATTAGATGTTGTGCATCATCATTTCAGCGCTAAGATTTTTCAAGTTGCTGTACAACTTTTGCTTATACACATCACATAAAATAAAAAGTGTCAAATACAAGTTAAAGTCAATAGTGATTCTCAGTCTTTTTTTCCTTATGTGTTTCAGTTCAGCAGAATGATGAGTGATGACAATCAAGACACATTTAGAAATGTCAACAGAAAGCCAGGCCTGCAGATATGGACCATCAATGTAAGTCAGCCAGTCAACGAGTATCATGCAACCCATATTTGGACATTACTGGTCACTCTGGTCTTATTTTTGTGTACGATTTTATGTCATGTTTTTGTTGCTTTCTCATTCAGAACATGAAGATGGTGCCTGTTCCAGCCCAAGGCTTTGGTAACTTCTTTGAGGGAGACTGTTACATTGTTCTGTGTGTGAGTAACAATGTCCCACGAGGCTAAACATTAATGAAGTGCGTGTGAGTTGTGCATGCTTTCATAGTACGTCTGCGAGTGTGAGACTTCTATCTTTTGTGTTTTTCACCAGATAAGTGAGAAGAAGGGCTCAGGACAGTCAGCTGACATCCACTACTGGATAGGAAACTCCTCCTCTCAGGATGAGCAAGGTGCAGCGGCCATCTACGTCACCCAGCTGGACGAGTACCTGGGCGGGAGTCCGGTCCAGCACAGGGAGGTGCAGGGTAACGAGTCGCCGCGCTTCAGGAGCTACTTCAAAAATGGCCTCATGTGAGTGAGTCAGAGAAAAAGGGCTGGTATGTGAACTTGAAAGGGGGGTGGTGACCAAATGAAGAGAAGGAGTCACACACACACACACACACACACACACACTTATGCTGTAATCTCCCTGAGACATGGCTTACAACAGTAATCCCTCTGCATGAAATCATTATGACACAAATTACACTTGTTTTGTTGAGGCTTAGCAAAGAAAAACACAGTTTCCTCTCGCCCAGGTCGTTAACCCCTGACTTTTTATTGTCTGTTTGCTTCACGGTTATGTAACGCCGAGGTTATATTTCAAAATTGACAAAAACAAGAAACACACTCTGATGCTTTTGGAATAATCCTGCGTCATGTGTGTGTGCTTCATAGTTGTTTTATTGCACTTGAACTTTGGTAACACACACTGGTCTCTCCACAGCTACAAGAAGGGTGGAGTGGCCTCAGGTTTTCACCATGTTGACACAAACGTCTACAATGTCCTGCGACTGCTGCACGTCAAAGGGAGGAAGCATGTCACAGCGACGGAGGTAGGCAGAGTAGAATATAAAGGGCTTTGACGGGGATTAATGCTGCCTGCCCTGCACCTCCCACTGGAGCAATCACAGGCTTCACACAGCCACACTACGAGGGGGTGCTGGCACTCCCTCTTAAACAAATTATGGCTTGCTTGCTGCCATAGCTGTCAAAGTAGGTGCTAATTGCCTGAAGAGTGCTACGACTGTGTGGTATTTAATTGATATTTCCCTATGCTAACAACATTTGTTTCTCGGAATGTTTTTTTTATTGGTTTTATTACCGCATGTTTCATCCATTTGAATAAAGGCTGATAACTCTCCATCATGGTTAAGTTTGTGTGCGTGTGTGCAGGTGGAGGTGTCGTGGAACAGCTTTAACAATGGAGATATATTCCTGCTGGATATGGGGAAAGCCATAGTGCAGTGGAACGGACCCCAGAGCAACAGGAGAGAGAAGCTCAAGGTGATCCTTCGCTCTGATAAAAGAGCATCATGTACTTTACATGTGGACATGCAAAAACTTTCAACAATTACTCTCCATGTGGGGGTTGGGACACTTTATTTGTTTTATTTTATTATTTATTTATTTGACAGGGACAGTGCATATTTTTTAATGCCATCCAGGCTGGTTTGAGACGCCGCCGTGGTGTTGTTAGCTTCAGATGTTAGCATATTATTTACGTTGGTCGGACGGTTGGTTTCTTTACCTTGGTTTTCCGGGGTCTTTGTTTTAGTTTTACCTCCGCTCATTCTCAGGTGTTTAGGCCCTTCTGTGTTTGTCTTTCAAGTTTTAGTGGACAAAATTATGTTGGCGTGAGGGAGCTCTCAACTCAGCCGTGCATGCTGCTCTACCATCCCACCGGAAATCGGGACAGTGCATATTAATGAACTCTTGTAAATATGACAGAATTAGCCAAAGGGCAAGTTTTCAGATGTTACAACAGACTCCCTAAAGGCCCATACACACCAAACCGACTTAAGAGAACTAGCCGCGATGAAGGCCCCCCGCTGTGTCACCTGATGGCACCGTGTCTTGGCCAAAAAATTGCACATGAACACACCGCAAAGATTACTGCCAATGCTCAATCAGCACGTACGCTGCTCTGCGCCTGCATGAGAGGAAATAATTCTACACAACAGCAGATGGCAGTCTGTAATTGTCATTGAAAAGAGGAAACTAGACCAGTTAGCACATTAACAATACAATCTAATGTTGAAGGAAAAAAGCATATTTACCATGCTCCAGTAAACATTAACACAAACCATCACAAAATGTTTCTGCTAAAGAGCTCAACGGCTAAAGAAAACCAGTCTTACCTTGTGTAACAAATCTGTTTTGGTCTCACTCCCTTGTGACTTTAGCCTTTTGTTTACTTTCCTCACTTCTGTTTTTCTTCTTGGGTATACATTTAACCTAAAATCCTAAAAATTGATTATTACTCAGTCTTTTCTATCTTTTGGATGGCTTTAATTGCTTAAACAAAATGTTCTATGTTCCTTTGGTCAGTTTATATTTCTTTCATGGGTCTTTCTTGTTTGCAGGCTGTCTTGTTGGCTCAGGACATCCGTGACAGGGAGAGAGGAGGTCGAGCTCAGATTGGTGTGGTGGAGGGCAGAGACGAGCAGAGCTCCCCAGAGCTCATGAAAGTCATGACGGCGGTGCTCGGCCAACGAACTGGGCAGCTGAAAGAGGCCATTCCTGATGACAAACCTGACCAGGTGCAGAACACCAGCGTCAGGCTCTACCAGTAAGGACCTTTTATTGATCTGTTGGATCATTGCTGCAACATGATATCAATATTTAATACAACCATACACTGTTCTTCCTTGTGTTTCTCCTCAGTGTTTTTGAAAATAGCGGGAATCTAGTGGTTCAAGAAGTGGCCACGCAGCCTCTTACGCAAGATCTGCTGCACTCCACTGTAATTCTCTTTCATCCTTTGAACATGATCCTCAGAGACTGTTATTATAGAGCATGGGCCCTGTCTCATTGTTCATGGTTTTCTCTCACTGTCAGGACTGTTACATCGTGGACCAGAGAGGCTCCAGTGTGATGGTGTGGAAAGGCAAACAGGCCTCCAAGGAGGAGCGGCGAGAAGCTCTCAACAGGGCAGTGGTGAGTTTATCAATTAAGTGTACACTGTATAAGAAGTGAAGCCAGAGCAAAAGATTTCTATACATCAAACTCTATAATTCTTCAAGGATCACCAAGTTAAATGGCAATAATTCATCATATTTTCTACCAGGGCTACATCAAAGCCAAGAACTACCCATCCAACACCAGCGTGGAGGTGATGACCGAGGGAGGAGAGTCAGCAATGTTCAAACACTTGTTCAAATCCTGGAGAGATAAAGGGCAAACTCAGGGTCTTGGAACCACCTACAGCATGGGGAAGATAGGTAATAGATACATAACCTTTGAATGAATTCACATCTAGGTCAGATAGCTTTAAAAGTACATTTTCATCCTGCTTCTTTTCACAATAAAAGAGCTTACTGTAGGTCATTTTTATTTGATGTCAGCAGTTTTTATTTCTACGGGTTTTTTTTACAGTTTCATGATTATAAAACATATTTTGAATGCATAGATTTTATATGATTATTTACACTTTGGGTCTCCGTACAGCGAAGGTAGACCAAGTGAAGTTTGATGTGATGGAGCTCCACGCTCGTCCTGAACTAGCAGCACAGCAGCGCATGGTGGATGACGCCTCTGGAGATGTTAAAGTGAGGAAACTTTGTCTAATGCCAAAATACACACAAACACGAAAACATAGATGGCTATTTTCTGTGTCATGAGAGGAAAATGATGAAACCTTTTTACAGGTGTGGCGCATTGAGAATTTGGAGCTGGCTGAAGTAAATCCAAGTACGTATGGACAGTTTTATGGAGGAGACTGCTACTTGGTGTTGTACACATATCAAAAATCCGGCCGGGAGCAGTACATAGTCTACATGTGGCAGGTCAGTATCATTGCAGAGGGGATATATCCTCCTTTTTTAAGCTCTCCAGTGTGATAAAAAAATGAATCCTGGAAGTCATTATGAAGAGAAACAAAAATATATCTCCAAATAATTCCCAATATAACGATTTAGACGTAACTCAAAATACTGAAAAACTTTCAATAACTTGGAATCTCAAAATAACGAGAAGCTTTCTCAACATAAAAAATTAGTATCTTATATTAAGGAGACTTTCTCAGAATAATGACCTACTTATATCAAAATAATGAGAAGCGATCTAAAAATAATGAATATCTCAATATAATAAGAAACTTTACCAATAAAAATGCCCCAAATATCTCAAAATAATGAGATTTCTCAAAGTAATCACTGAGTATCCTTTTTTTTTTTAATCAGTGATAGATGATAACAACAATCGAGAATTACAAGTGCCATTCCTCTTTTTGTAAATAGAACAGGAACAATTAAAATTGTCACCGCATTAGAAAAATAATTATGTAAATATTATTAATATTTTTTTTAATGAAGTATTTTTCTAAACAACACAGTATAATGAAATGTTTAAATAACAAAATTAAAATGAATATAAATAAACATGGAGGACAGGGTTGTTATCAGAGGAGTATTTAACTGTTAAACTTATGTTCTCAAATTTAAGAAAGGACATAACATCCTTAAGCCACAGCGATATAAATTAAGGGGTTAAGGAGATTTCCAATGGAATAAAATGCGACATCTCACCACAAGGAAAGTAGAAGCTAATATTTCTGACTGTGGGGAGTTACTCTGGAGTTGCATATAGCAAAAAAAAGATCCATTTTTATCTGGACTCCCAAAACCTTTGTAAAAATCATAAAAAAAAAGTCAGTCAAGAATTTATGTAGTCAGAAGAAGAACATATGACTCAAATTACAAAAAGAGGCATCTGTCACATTGGTCTGCATATTAGGATATATTTCAGATAGTCGAGCTTTGCTGAAATGGACTTTGTGTAATATCTTGAATTGTAGAAGCTGCAGCGTGCCACAAGGAAAGGTTGAGCATATATTATGGATGGCTTTGTCCCACCATTGATCCATCAAATTTGCCCCAAGCTCCTGCTCCCAAGCATCACTTAGTATCTTACAATAATAACAAACTTTTTCAAAATATTGACTAGGTATCTCAAAATAATGAGAGACTTTCTCAAAAGAATGACTTACTTATCTCAAAATGCAAAGATTTCTCAAAAATGTCATCATTATTTTGAGATACTATGTTTTTAACTTAAGTAGGTCATTACTTCAAAGAAGTTTCTCATTATAACACTTAGAGGAACTTTTCTTTCATCACACTGGCAGAAATCAGCTTCCACATTAAATAAAATAGTCTGTATTAACATCATTTTATCTTACACCAGGGCCGTCATGCCACTCAAGATGAGATCACAGCTTCCGCCTACCAGGCTGTCAATATTGATAACAAGTACAATGGAGCTCCGGTCCAGGTCAGGGTGATCATGGGAAAGGAGCCTCGGCATTTCCTGGCTATATTCAAAGGCAAACTCATCATCTTCGAGGTGCGATATTTACACTGAAGATGTTTTTTTTGGATGGATTACAAATGTTCAAATGCAAAAAAAAAATGTTTTACTGCAATAAAAAAGAAAATGTTTTATTTCTATTTCATGTATGTCTGTGTGTGTGTGTGTGTTCAGGGTGGTACAGGCCGACCTGGTGTAGTCAACCCTGACGGAGGTGCCAGGCTCTTCCAGGTCAGAGGGACTAATGAGCTGAACACCAAGGCCACTGAAGTGTTGGCGAGGGCCTCGTCACTCAACACCAACGATGTCTTCCTGCTGAAGACCGACCACATGTGCTACCTGTGGTATGGAAAGGTACAGTCAGCGCTTTGTTACAGAGCACTACGACAAGCTGCAGAAGCCTTGCATGAACTCCAGTTAAAAGAGTGAAAATGTGAATTTGTGTTGGTGCGTTTTCACACAGATCTGTGTTTGTTTGATGTCGGCTTCTGTCTGTCTCCAGGGCTGCAGCGGGGATGAGAGAGTGATGGGGAAAGCGATGTCTGATGTGCTGTCCAAGCAGGACAAGCAGGTGGTGATGGAGGGCCAGGAGCCAGCTGAATTCTGGGTAGCTCTGGGAGGAAAGGCCCCCTATGCTAGTGACAAGAGGTAAGCACAGGCAGCAGCAGCATCACATCTTTGCAGTCTCAAGAGAAATTGAACCAAGGTTGGGTTTCTTGCTCAATGATACTTTAGCATCTGGACATTAACAACGATGAGCATTCACCCAGGCCTTGTTGTCCTCTACATATTTGCTTTATACTGTAAATTATGGTATGTAAAGCAAAAAATAACAATTAGAACAACAAGGACTTTTCTCCAAAACTGGCCCAAAAACGCTCTTTAATCATATTTTGAAACATTAATAAGCTTACATTTAAATCTGCATGGATTATTTTTACGTCAAGGTCAGTGGAATATGCCCAATGTCATCTGAAATATAGTCACACACACACACATGCACACACAGAGCAGATTATACAGTTGTAATGACAGTGTGAGCTCTGTGTTGTTTCAGAATGCTGAGGGAGGAGCCTCCTCACAGTCCCCGCCTGTTTGAATGCTCCAATCAGACAGGCAAGTTTAGGATGACCGAGGTGGACGACTTCGCCCAGAGCGACTTGGACGAAGAGGATGTCATGCTGCTGGACACCTGGGAGGAGGTGAGAGGCAGTGGGGGGCTCAGGCTGTCCACCTGAGGGCAGCAGCTCATAGAAAGCAGCCGATGTGGCACTGCATCGTGTTTATTCTAATGGAAGGGCGACCTGTAGGGCATGTTGTCATATTTTATCTGCTACAGAGGCGTCCTGGAGGGCACCAGGCGGGATTTGAATCCTGGTCCCCACATTGGTAGTCAGTGTCCTTAACCACTGCACCATCTCTGGTGATGATTAATGAAAAGAACCAAAGAAACAAAGAAGATCAGTTTGAGGCTGCAGAAAGGTCACCTCCGTCAACCTGCGGAGAAACAAAGTTTACAGAGTGTTCACACTGACAAACTGACACTGAAGTCTAGTTCTTCTCTGTGAAAGTCTCCACCATCCTCCTGGTTTATTGACAGCTCAGCTGGTGAAGAAGCACTTTTATTCTCTGAGGGTTGTGGGTTCAAATCTCATCTGATCTTTTGTATTTTCCCTCAGTCATCCCTCAGTGGACTGTTTCATAAAGGTGTTTCTCATTGTCTTAAGTCTCTCTAACAAACTGAACCAGGCTCAGTCTGTCTCAGAGGAGGAAATCGGTCCGAACTTGGGAAAGGTCACTCAGAGTGACTCACTATGGTTCTTCTTTTAGGACGAAGAGTTAAGGCATTCTATCAACTTTCCTAACTTGGGAAGTGACTCACATCTCAGCTGAAGTGTATCAGCGCTGCAGAGGAGTTTTAACCTGTCAGCAGATGTAGACAGACCTCACACTGATAGTTTGGGAACGCTCGATGACGTTAAACATATTCAAAGTTGTTGTTTTTTTAAACAAAAAGCTGAATATTAGAATTTATTTATCCATAAACAAAACTTGAAAGAGTCCCATTAATAGATCATAACCCTTAAAGAGAGCGCCTTTGTAGTTTAATGGTGACAGCACATGTTAGTAGTAATGTTGCCGGACTGGTTTGAGCCAGGGATTATCCTTAACAATGGCTAGCTGTGTTCCCATAGCTTTCAGTCTGTAGACCAAGCTAAGCTAACTGTATCCTGGTTTTATAGTTCAGTGAGAATATTTTATGATTATTAACTAAAGCCAATTTATTTAAAATGGTCTAGAAATGAGTTTCTGTTTAAACAAGCAACAAGCAAATGCCATCTAACCTCAACACTGGTGGTTCAATTTAAGCTAGGGACCTTGTCAAAGCCCTCTTGTTTCTGGCCCAGCAAACTATTCAAGAAGATATGTCAAACTACCAAAAATATAAAAACAAAACAAAACACAATTAAAATAAAAAGATTAAATTAAATTAAGTTAAATAAATAAATGCTGGCAAATTTTATCCACTTTTTACAAGAAAAACAAAATGCTTAAGGACAACTTTTCAGAATACAAAAAAAATATGCAGTTCCGGTGCACGCAGGTGCACATAAGCGCGAGTTCCGGCCGGAAGCTGTTAGCAACTGCTACTGAGGTTAGCACAATACGGACGCAAATGATAGGCGGGAGCTGGAGGACCCGTTTGCGGGTTTACAGTCACTTACAATGGAGGGAAGGTTGTGTCGGCTGTAAGACAAGAACGATGTGTCAGCCATAATCCACCATTGTTAGGTATGTAAATGGAAACACGTCCAACATGCTAACACACATCGTTATTATTATTATATTATTTTTACAATTTCATATCACAGCTGGTGCTTTCCAGTTTTAAAGCCTGTTGTGACCTGTTGCCTCACGGGAAAGTGTCTGTTTAGTGTTCTTACGGTGCTGCGTTGGGTGTGACGCGTTAATAACATAGACTGTATAAAAATAGGTTAATAATCAAACAAATATGTCGTTACTTGCGTTACACAACTTCTTCAATCATCTGGATAATTGGCGGAGAGGAAAAATAACTGCCGACAACAGTGACGCCGTCCGGTGTGGAGAGGCTCTGCAGCCTGGACCTTATTGTTACAGTCTATGGACAGTCTGGACTGACTCTGAAGAGGAGCAAACAATTCAAGAGACTCTTCCTCATGAGGTATAACTGCTGCTGCTTCAGTGATTAACGCGTCAAATTAAGTGTTGCAGTTAAAACAGTAAGGGTACACCAACAAAAATGGTTTTAGGATGTTGCATTGTATAAACTGTGTGTCTAATATCAAAATATTTTCACAGCACACTTCAATTATTATGGGAAAGGGTTTCGACTGAGTACCTCACGCATTCAGCGATGCATTTATGAATTGAAACCTGAATATTTCTAGTCTAAATGATGCCATATATATAGTCTTGAGTTATTATGCTATTGTGTGCCACTCTGTCGCATTAGATTTGAAAAAATATTAAGATGATAAGATGATTTTTTTCCACATTGGCGGGGGGAGGGGTGATATGTGCATACATATATTGATGTAACTGTTTGTGCTTTATATGGATATGTGTATGCACGTAGATACATATACAGTATTTGTGTACAAGCTGTACAGTTATTAGTGATCATCCTATCACTATATTTATCTTTTTTTGGTAGTTATTCATTTCCTTGTCTTACTTATCCCTGTATGTATTTTCTTTCCTTTTCTTCATCATCACAAGTCATCCTAAGCAAGCCACAATAGGGAGGGAAGGGTTGGACAATATGTCAATTTTCTCCTTCTGAAGTTTCAATAACTGCAAAATTTGTAAAACATACGGACACATATGCATGAGATGCAGCTTTGTATGTATGATTTATTATTAATACTTTGCAAAGAAATTAAATAATCCCAGAAAAGATGATGCAGTGAGTCCATGTCAGCCACAATCGTCCAGAATTCGCTGTTGTTACGGACACGTGCCTGTCTATTGGAGACAATAATATGGCGCTGCGGAAACAGGCTGCAACAGAACAGGGAACGCATGGTAGAAAAGTTGGACAATCTTTTTTAATGAATAGTTAGGTTGCATTAGTGGTTTAATGACTGAACTGATAAATGGATTTAACCAAATTTAAAAACACGACTGTCCATTTTACCTGAACATGTCATCAGGGTGAGGTAGGGGTTCTTGATGTGTTTAAAGGTCCAGCATTTTACTTTTACTTTACACAGAAGTGATACAAACAAGCTCTAAACGTAACGCTGAAGATATTCTTCAGACTTTTAGGTGTTTTTTGTGGTAGTCTACCAAAAAATGTCTCAAATGACTAGACTTTTTCCATCTCTCTCCAAATCACCTCAGGTTTTCTTTTGGGTTGGAAACTCAGCCAACCAGTACGAGATCAAGGAGGCATGGAACTGTGCGCAGGAATACCTGCGGACCCACCCTGCAGGCCGTGACCCCGACACACCCATCATCTTTGTCAAACAGGGATACGAACCGCCCACCTTCACCGGCTGGTTCAATGCATGGGATCCTCATAAGTGGAGCGTGAGTTTGTTACAGGCCCTTTGATGTCAGTGAGAGGCACTAGAGTACTCTGTACACAATAATGTAGCATGAGTAAATAATTACAAATCAATATTAATAGTATTCTATGACCATACATTTCCATTACATCGACACAGGTGATTTAAGAGAGACATGAATATCTCGTGAACAAATCGTTTAAGAAATTGTGAAGGACATACGGTTGCATGTGGATAATTTCATGGATTGTTTGAAGACGACCCTGCATGCTTATCAATTCTCAATCCTGGCTCACTTGATCTTCTCCACAGGGAGGAAACTCCTATGAGGAGATGAAAAAAAAGCTGAGTGATCCAGCATCTCTCTCACAGATCACTGTTGTAAGTGATTGATTGACACTAATCCTTTCATTAATTGACTAAATGTACTAACATCACAGATGTTTCTAACATTAAATAATACTGTCACTATGTTATGTTTTCTCCCAAATGTCCTGTAAAAATCCGCCAAAAATATGATTCCACTCACTCGTGTCCTTCGTCTGCAGGATCTGAGCAACACTAATCTCAATAAGAGTCCTGCTGGGACTGGTGTGGGTGGTTACAGGGCTCCAGGAGGCCCCATGAGCTCCCCTCCAGTCTACAGGCTCCACGGAGGTGATCTGTCCCCCAGACCCACTACTCCCACCAGTCCGTCTACCCAGAGAGCCCTGTCCTCTGGCTCCATGACCCTGTCCCCCTCCTCTAGCTACACTCCGTCATCCCCAGCTGGTGGCACAATGTCCCCCTCTGCTGGAGGCTCTGGGATGTATGTGGACCCAGAGCTCCTCATCAACAAGTCTCCCAGCGAGCTGCCGCAGGGAGTGGACCCCAGCCAGAGAGAGGTGGGTGCAGCATTATGGATCTGGTGCAAAAATATGGAAGTCATTACGTGCTTGTTGTTATTCAATGTGTGGAGTCACGAAACACCTACAAAGAGTCACACAATGTCAAAAGAGAGACACAAACTCACACCAAAAAGACACAAAATAATTATGAAGAGCCACAAAATGGCTACAAAGAGTCACAAAAATTCAACAAAGAGAGACAAAATATCTCCAAGGACACACAAAATTACCCAAAAGGGGCACAATATAACTACAAGAGACACAACATAACTACAAAGAGTTGCAAAAATGACTACAAGGATACATTAAAACAACTACAAAGAAAGAGACATGAAATAATCCCAATGAGAAACAGAGACACAAATGACTAGACAAACAAAATGACTACAAAAAGACACAAAACAACTACAAAGAGACACAAAATTACTCCAAGGACACCCAAAATGACCTTTAAGGGACACCATATCACTACAAAGAGACACAAAATGACTACAGAGAGATACAAAATGACTACAAAGAGACATGAAAACAACCACAAGGAGAAATTGAAACACAAAATAACTACAAAAAGATGCAAAATGACTCCCCAAAAAAACAACTATGAAGAAGCACAAAATGACTACAGAGTCACAAAATTACGACAGAGATGCAAAGAACTACAAGGAGACATACAACAACCATAAAGAGAAACAGAGACTCAAAATGACTACAAAGAAAACACACAACTGCTACAGAGAGACACAAAATGACTCCAAGGAGTCACGAAGTTACTCCCAAGAGACACAAAATAACTACAGAAAGATGCAAAATGACTAGAGAGACATAAAACAACAAAGAAACACAAAACAACCACAAAGAGACACAGACACAAAAAACTACAAAGGGACACAAAATGACCACAAAGAGATGCAAAATAACTCTAAAGAGTCACAAAATTACTCCCAAGAGTCACAAAATATCAACAAGGACACACAAAATGACCTCAAAGGGACACAATGTAACTACAAAGAGACACACAGATAACTACAAAAAGATGCAAAATGACTAAAAGGAGACAAAACAACCACAAGGAGTCACGCTATATCCACAGAGACAAAGTGACTCCCCAAAAAACTAAATGGCTATAAAGAGTCACAAAATTACTACAAAGAGGCACAAAACAACTACAGAGACACAAAACTGCTACAAAGAGTCACAAAATAACTACAGAAAGATGCAAAAATGACTACAAGGAAACATAAAACAACAACAAAGAAACACAAAACAACCACAAAGAGACACAGACACAAAAAACTACAAAGAGTCACAAAATATCTTCAAGGACACACAAAATGACTACAAGGGCAAAAATGACCGCAAAGGGACACAATGTAACTACGAAGAGACAAAAGGAAAAACTCCAGAGATGCAAAATGACTAAAAGGAGACATAAAACAACCACAAAGAGACACAGACACAAAATAACTACAGAGGCACAAAGTAACTTCAAATGAGTGACTTCAAGGAGACAACGTAACTACAAAGATACAGAGACACAAAACAACCACAAAGAGACACTGTGGAGGGCTTTTGTAGTTGTTTTGCATCTCTTTAAGTCTGCCCCTCCACCCCTGTGTAAGGATGGTTTCACAAGTCTCTTTGCTGAGGGCTCGATGTCTCGCAATCCTCCCATGTGATTCAGTGGGAGGTGCTAAGCCTGTTATTAGTGTGTGTGAGTGTGTGTGTCCTGATGAAATAACACAGTGTGCACAGTAGAGGTCAGACTAACTGTTCTCTGCCCCCCCTGTGCTCTGATCCCAGGACTACCTGTCTGATGTGGACTTTGAGAACCTGCTGGGAACCAATCGCTCAGACTTCAAGCGGCTACCCAAGTGGAGGCAGAGTGACTTGAAGAAAAAGGCAGGAATCTTCTGATTCATGGAAACATTGTTAAACCCGTCTCACTGTAACGCAGAGAAACTTGTAAAGCAAACTGAGGCAGCATTTTAGCTGTTGTTGGTTGAAAGACAGGATTGGTTGGCACCTTTTTTTTATACTTTCTGACAATATTTACAACCCTCAACAAAGTTAAAGTGATTACAGTGTTGACTGGAATTAGCTTATTAACATGATTGTGGTTTTAATAATCAGGGACATGATTTACACTTTAAATTAAGATTGTTTTTAATTGTTATGCTTTATATATATCTGTATTTTCAATGTTTCATGCTGATCATTCCATGATCGAGTTTCTTCAGGATGTTACTGTCATCGGCTGAATCACTTATAATATGAATAAACACACAAAACCCTCAATCAGGGAATCTGCCGGTTTTATTTGAGAGCTAGTGCAAATGCAGATGAGTGAAGAGTATTATTTAAAATACCAAGACTTGTTTGACATGAATACTTAACAAGGTTCAACAGGTTTAGAGCATGTTCATATATGATACAGTTAATTTCTTGATGCGATCCTCGCATCAATGGTCAAAAGGAGGTTGTAAGTCTGTTAAACAAATGGAAACATTGACAAACTTTGCAGAGTCGTCACCGCTGAAGAACATTCAAAATGAATGAACCCCTGAACACATAAGCGCACACACACACACACGGCTAACTGAATGGCCTTCTGATATCACACTGCTGCTAACATCATGACAGAGAAATGGAAACCTAAATCAAGGCTTGTTCTAGTCGGAGAAGCCACTAAAACAGTGAAGTGCCAGACTTGACAAACACATTGTTTCCATGAGCAATATTTGTATGATCTTAAAGGAAAATATAAAGTCTCAAGAAATCTATAAAAATGGAAATACTATTCAGAAAAATTCACACCTTACTCCTCCAACTGTTGTTGTTCTCCTCAATATGGCAAATACAGTTTAATGACTCTCTTTAAATAATTTCCCACACCGCTCTTTCATTTACATTTTCATTCACTCGTTTTTGTTACCACACCCAAACTTAATTTAAAGGTCCACTGTGTACGATTTAGGGGGGGTTTAGTGACATCTAGTGGTGAGGATGACAGATTGCAACCAGCTGAAACTTCTGGTTAGGATTCTTTCAGTGTTGAAAGAATCCTAACCAGGAGCCGAATTATCCAAAGAGGTCTCTTCCTCTCCAAAACAAACCGACCAGGTCATAAAAACAGGTAAAATCAGTGAATAAAGCAGTTTCATGTTAAAAATCTGTGTTTCTCCTATGATTTGGCATAGCACTTGCTAATGAGTTCTAAACATTTTCTGATCCAGACGTTTAGGAGGTTATTAGCGGGAGCCAAATTACTGGCAGAGGTTTCCTCCTCACCAAAACAAGTGGACCTGGTGATTTATACCAGTAAAAACAATGAAGAAGGCAGCTTCATGCTAAAAATAAGTAGTTTTGTGACACTGTTCGGCTTGTTGCGAGGGGCTCCTAACTACGGTAGCCAATGCAAAAACGCAAAATGCGAATGGCTCTCTCTGGAGCCAGTGTCTGTTTTGTCTGTTCTGGGCTACTGTAGAAACATGGCAGTGCAACATGGCCTGGGGTAGGCAACCTGCGTCTCCTTTAGCCCCCCTCAAGAGGCTCTCTAAAGCTTTGACAAAAAATATCACATGAAAATGAATAATTAAAAAAAAAAAAAAAAAAAAAGTTTCAACGTTTCATCAACTACATTGTAGTTCATACATCTACGACCTGGCGCCTTTTCCTCTAAATTTCGTCAAAACTCAACAGCTATAGCTAGTCTTGAGCCTCCATTGCTAGGCTAGCTATGGATTCTACTTCCGTAAAAGTCTCAGAGGAAAATACAGAATTTAACATGCATGGACAGATTTGTTTGCTTTCTCTACCAACGCTGCAAAGTTAAAGTGCCAAATAATCATAAACATCCCACTGCAGAGGAGCCAACTTGTGGTAAAATACATTTTTGAATGCCCATTGCTGTTGCTAATGCTAATTTTAATAGCATTAGTGATAGCAATAGGCTAATTTGATAGGCTAATTTAGAGTTTAGATGATGATAATGTAGATGCGCAGATTATTTTGAATTATTTTTGGTCAAAAATGGCTCTTGTAGTGATAGTGATAGCTAAGGTTGCTGACCCCTGAACGTAGCGATCTCCGTGCATGAGACCCACTCCCTATGTAGATATTATCGGCTCATTCTAAGGTAACGAAAACACGACGATTCTTACTTTCAGGTGATCAAACACCAGAAAAAACACACTCATTATATTATATTACATTTCTGCTAATATATCCCCCTAAATCCTACACACTGTGCCTTTAAGAAAAAGCTAACATTATACAACAACAGGAAAGTGTTATGCAGACAATGGTGAGTCAGCACCTGCGGCTTGGCAGATGACATATATTTATATTTTTTATCCCCATTAAAAAACGTTTTGAAATATTTAATCAGAGTTAAATTATTTAGCTTTTAAACTGGACAAATTCCTTTAGAGTTTCTACAAAAAATGCTGTTGCTGGCGTGATGGTTTTCCAAACGTAAGCCTACTGGGCGTCCAAGAGCATGAGGTGCATAAACAGTCCAGCTGAGCAGATGACGTCACCTCTCTTGGTGAGCAGAGGTACGTGGCGATATCCTGGGAAAAAAGGAAGTGAGTTTTAGCTTCGTCAGCAAAGTTGATTGTATAAAACTGAAGTCATATGATAAACATAACGCTGTCAGCAATTCTTGTCTCGTTCTTATCTATCAAATACTTGAACACCTTTATGTTTCAGTCATTGGTGTTAACTGAATCCTCTCAGCTCTCAGTTCAGTGTCTCTCCACAGAAAACTCTTGCTAACATCTGGGCTTGTTTGAACTTGCTTCTCCAGTTCAGTGCCTTTTGCTGTTTAAGCTGGACTCTCTTACCGTTCTGTACACTGGTGAGCGGTAGACAGTACTGCCCGACGAGATCATTCTGGGATGTTGAGTCATAGTCCTCCACCACAAACCTCAGCATGGCCAGCTCTGGGACGTGGATGTCAAACTTGAAGCTCTTATTCCACATTGGGTTGAACCCTGCAGGGATAGATTTGTGTTCAGCTGGCGCAGCTCACTAATATATTCATATTTTCTGCCAAGGTGTGCGACATTTGCTCTGAGGAAAACTGATAATTCATGTATGGAACAAATCAGGGTGTGTCCACATCTGAGTAAGTTTATGTGCTCACCGTTGTTTTCAATGTAGTGCGTCTCCTTGGTGGCGTTGTCTGCTGGGACGCCGTAGATCTCCACTCTCACCAGAGGGTCAACGATGGATTTGTGTTTGTCCTTGTTCACTTTAGGCAGCTGCTGAGCTGAGATCACCTTTTGTATGTGGAAACGAAAGACAAAAATGTATCAATACAAAAATAAATGTCTACGGCGTAAGAAGTCTGTAGTAAATACAAAGTTTTAAAGGAATACTTCACCCACAAAATGACCATCTGTGTATCAGTTATTCACAGTGTTACATTAACTTCATGAAGAAAACTTTGTTTTTCTTGCATGCCTCCATGGCGAATAAAATATCCAAAAGCAGACAAAATTCTTGATGAATTGGAGTAATAGGGGGCCGCACTCAACAGCAGCAAAACTATATCAAAACATCTGTTTACAAACTCTCACACAACTTATGCAGTACAATCCAAGTCTCATTTACCCAGTCGAATGCTCAGTACTTCTCAAACACATGCATCTTCACTAAAACCTTATGATTTGAAACATGTCAGTACAAACAGTCTCATGCATGGATGAGTAGTGTGCGTGTTTGAACTCTGTGCATTCCATTGTACAAGTTCAAACGCGTGCTTCCCCAGGTACACTACTTGTACGCCGAAGTGTTTTAAATAGTAAAGTCTAAGGACTTGGGTTGTAATGCATTGCAGTTGTGTGATGTTGCATTCCAGGCAAGGTTCTAATCCTGTAAGTCACCGCTTCAAGTCACGACTTCATAGCGTTCGAGGCAAGTCCTGCCAAACTATCAAACCAACATGGTGGACCATGTGGGGTTTATGTTTGTTTACGATCACTTCTATCACCTTGCTCATTTGAGCGAAACGGAGGAGAAGAAACGGCGCTTAAGGTCACAGATGCTATTATACTTTTTATTTAATGTTATCTGTGTGTTTGGAAACGTATTCTGTATTGATTTATTCTTGCACTGGAAACTAGCTGTTAGAGCGGCTGCCAATAATACGTTAACATTAGGGTTATTTTTTGTCTATTTCTCACCGTGTATCACTTGCATCAGCACCGTGGGGCTGCCATTGTTGTTTAGAGGAGTAAGGTAATTGGTTTAGAGGGCTGTGTGACGTCAGAGAGCGTAACTGGGAGTACATCAATCTGGTACGAGTTCACGGGTGGTAAGTTATGGGTTTGACTGCTGTTCCAGTGCACTTTCACAGGAAGAAGGTTGTAAAAACACGGGTTACAGGTTGCCTGGAATGCGCCATAAGAGTTTGTTAACAGCTGTTTTGATATAACTTTGCTGTTGTTTAACGTGGACCCCATTTGCTCCAACTCATCAGCGTGCAATGAAAACAAAGTGTTCTTCACCAATTCGATGTAACACTGGGTGTGTAAGTGGTAGGATTGGGCGATATGGACAGAAATTCATATCTGTGTAATCACAGGCTGACTGGCAATACATGATATACATCTTGTATGTATTTTCCAGAAATGGGCGACATGTTTTCAGTCACACGTCAAAGCCAGATGAAGAGATGTCACAAACACTTTTAAAAAAACGGACAGTGATCACAATAAAATGCAAAGACAGGGATTTTTTTTCTGTTTGAAAATATACAGCTGCACAACATGTACATGAAAAAATATATAAAATAAATAGCAGGGCTGTACATGGTTGTTTTTGCACACAGCACTGGAGCTACAGAGGTTTAAAGGTTTGCAGATTAAATTAGCAGACAGATTAAACACAGTAGCAGCTCTGTGTCTCTCTTAAAGTGTAAGAGGAGAGATGCACACTGGTATTTATTATGTAACACAATTTGACCCTGTATCGATATGGACGGTGTGGTCTAAATTGATATCTTGCTTGACAATATATCAATATATCATACATAGCTGTTATATCGCCCAGCCCTAGTAACTGACATACAAATGATCATTTTGTGGGTCAAGTATTCCTTTAAAATACAAGTTCAAAAACTTGACTCCACTCTATGGGGCACCCTCTAACTTCTACTCAGACCTATCTTTCAAGTTTTACAGCAAATAACTCACCATCACATTAAAGGTCTTCCTCTTTAGCCAGGGTCCTCTGGACAGTGTATTGGGATCAAACTGAGACGACAGGTCTCTCAGGAATTCAGGCTTCAGGATGTAGCCACAGAAAGCATTTGGCAGGAACCGACCCTGGTTTAGCTGCATCTCCTTGGAGGGAGTCTGGAAGTTCAATGCCACTGAAAACCAAATCAGAGAGAGAAGGGAGAGAGAGTGTAAACATTACTCTTAAAGGTTAACTTTGGTATTTTTCAACCCAGAGCCCATTTTCCCTTGTTCTTGTGTCAAAGGGACTAATGGGAACAGCAATTTTTGAAATTGGTCCAGTACTGAATGAGAGGGCTGCTGTTATGGAACAGTTTGTAACCACTCCGGACATGTTCCCATCAAAGGTCTGTTTCTGTAGGGATTCTTTCCATAATGTTGTCAGACACTTAGAGGAACAATCAAAGCTGATCAGCGGCAAAACAAGCACTTTTAGTGGGTGCACAAATGCCCTGAGTGGGTAAACTGCAGCTTGCTTTGCTGCTGTCGGCTGAACCAATTTCAAAAATTGTTGTTGCCATTAGTAACTTAGACACAAAAGCATGGGAAAATAGGTTCCAGCTTGAAAAATACCTTAGTTACCCTTTACTATAGCAATGGCACTTACTAATGGCTAAAATTCTGCATGTATTAAGAGGAGTGTACCTATCTGGCAGCCAACGTTCCACATGGGCACTGGGTTATAGTTGGAGGAGTCGGTTCTGGAGCCAGCAGGGTAGATCCTACTGAGTTTGTCCATGTTGTGATGGACGTAGGCAGTCCCTGAAAACACATCAAAACACTTGAAGTTAACTTTCATACTCTGCTCATGAGAAATCAACTGCAACGTGTCAGATAGATGTGATGTTTACCTGAAGTGTCAGCCAGGTTGAAAGCTTTACTCTCTTTGAAGGACGACATCTCATAGAAGGCCTGGTTTTCTTTGGCGTGTTCAAAACCATTAAAGTGGACACTCTTGCAGTAGATGACGATGTCTGAGAGCTCTTTGGCAAGTTTGATTTTTGATTTCTAAAAGGAGAGGGGAAAGTGGGTCAGTTTTGTCGAAGAAAATACATATATCTTAAAAAAGTATTACAAATGAGCATTTGACCCACCTTTGGTTTGGCTTTTTGGTCGTTGTCTTTGCAGTCTGCAGCCTCGTCCTCCTCAGACACTGTGTCTTCATCTATGGTGCTGTTGTTGTTGAAGGCAGCATCCAGCTTGTTCGATCGCTTTCCCTTGATGAGGAACTTTCCCTTCAGCTCCTAAACAGAAACCAACAAAATGTGTTTTTATGTGTTGTAATGCAATTTACACTCACTGGCCACTTTATTAGGTACACTTTGATAGTACCAGGTTGGACCCCTTTTGCCTTCAGAACTGCCTTAATTCTTCATGGCATAGTTTCAACAAGGTACTGGAAACATTCCTCAGATTTTGGTCCATATTGACATGATGACATCACACAGTTGCTGCAGATTTGTCGGCTGCACATCCATGATGTGAATCTCCCGTTCCACCACATCCCAAAGGTGCTCTATTGGATTGAGATCTGGTGACTGTGGAGGCCATTGGAGTACAGTGAACTCATTGTCATGTTCAAGAAACCAGTTTGAGATGATTTGAGCTTTGTGACATGGTGCGTTATCCTGCTGGAAGTAGCCATCAGAAGATGGGTACACTGTGGTCATAAAGGGATGGACACGGTCAGCAACAATACTCAGGTAGGCTGTGGTGTTTAAACCATGCTCAGTTGGTACTAAGGGACCCAAAGTGTGCCAAGAAAATATCCCCCACACCATTACACCACCACCAGCAGCCTGAACTGTTGATACAAGGCAGGATGGATCCATGCTTTCATGTTGTTTACACCAAATTCTGACCCTACCATCTGAATGTCGCAGCAGAAATCCAGACTCATCAGACCAGGCAACATTTTTTAAATCTTCTGTTGTCCAATTTTGGTGAGCCTGTGTGAACTGTAGCCTCACCCTCAGTTACTGTTGCCTTTCTATCATCTTGAACCAGTCTGGCCATTCTCCTCCAGCCTCTGGCATCAACAAGGCACGTCTAAATGCATTGAGTGGCTGCCACATGATTGGCTGATTAGCTATTTGCGTTAACAAGCAGGTGTACCTAATAAAGTGGCCGGTGAGTGTATAAATGTATTGTTGCACATTATTGCTAAATCAGAGAAGCATATTCTTATTTTTCAATGGAACAAAGCATGTGCTTTTGGAGACTCCCAGTCGCGCCCTCTCAGTAGCCAATGACAGAGAGGAAAATGTTGTGCAATGCATAGTTATAATTTCCTTTGAGGCTGACAATGCCACAGGCATTCATCCCATGGGTGCAACATTTGAACAGACCTGCCCACAAAGGCTTGGGAATGTCACTGAAAAATGATCTGATATGCTAATGCCTCCTCGCTTTGCATTTCTTTTAGTGCTGAGTCCTTTTTTTCACTGCATCTGAGAGTCACATGTGCTTATCATCAAAGTTATGATAAGGTCTAAAGGAGGAAAGATACAGAGACAGTGATTAAGAAGTGTAGAAGGATAGCAAAAGAAAGACAATGCAAAAAAAGGGACACCAGCTGTATTCAATCCTTTCACACTAGACAAACCTGCCCATTTACATACAAACAAAATCCCACTTGATAACAACCTCTCTTATCAAGGTGTTCTCTCACAGTTGGATCTTGCTACAACATATTAGTTAATAAACAGCTTATCTCTAAGCGATTACCGAGGCGAGATCATAAAATGCAAAGCTCCAGATTGTGTGTATCCACATTATCAACACACAGAGGAGCAGAGGCTTTAGATTGATGCTGTTTTGATTATGTGTTAGTGGTTTTATTTGGGGCTAACATAATGAGGATGAACTTTACTGCAATCTCCTTAGCTTCCCTTCCTAGACAAATCTATTAGTCGATTTAAAGTAAACAGGAAGTGAAAAAAAAATCTGGTGGTTCATTAACTTGAGAGGTGGAATTTTAGGTGCGGTCTTCCTTTGGTTTTTATTCAGGAACAAGGTTCTAAAGACTCTGAATGTTACAGTCAGTGAGCTGAGTTTAACACACCTCAGGTGAGGGGAAGTTGCTGGGCATGGTGTAGCCCAGAGGCTTTGTGACCAAAGCCTCGCCCAGGATGGAGATCAAGTAATGGGCCATGAGCTTCTGTTGGTCCACGGTGCAGTGATTCTCCAGGGACAGGATCACTGGGTAGTCTGATGTCTGGAGAAACAAAGGGAACAATAAATGAGCGATGGTGAAGCTCTCCATAACTGTCCCAATGTGAAAAGCAGGGATGTAAATTAAATGCAATCATAAATATGCCACATACTTTGAAGGCAAAGTCTTTGATGGCTTTGATGACGTCTCTGAAGAGCACTTTGGATGTGAGTGTGTAGCCGTGGTAAATAACAGGCTCGCCGTTATCCCCGTCCCAACAGTCCAGTTCCACACAGCGACAGCTCTTCATCAATGCTCTGCAGGGGAGGAATACCTTCATGAAAACCTGCACACCAATGTGATCACTCATGCTCTTTTATACATCACAAAAATGTTTGTGTCAGTTTGGGCTGCTGGGCCATAGTTTCTGCTACCTAAAAAATCTGCTCCCTACAGTGTGAATCTGTATTATTAATGTCTGTGATACAATTGCTTCTCAGGGGTAATAAAGTGTACCTTGACCTTGACCTTAAATATTAGGATTTTTCTTTCCCAAAACAAAATTATGTCACTAACTCCCTTAGTACTAGTATAAAAAAGCTGAAAGGAGCAAGAGAAAACTGACTTTATTTGCTGTCAAATTTTAATGCAGATACTAAGGCATGCCAAGGCCAAGGTCAAGGTATGTTCATGCTCTCATGTATTTAAAAGTCTTACCGTCACGCACCTATCAATTACAAAGGTCAACACAAGGATATTGCGTTAGATGCAAAAGTTACATCTATTAAAATTAGACATTAGTCTTATTTGCAAATAAGAATGTGCAAAAATTAATTTTAGTTCTTGATGGAGTTCCTAAGTTTAGTTCCTTGGTTGCCTGGGTCCGGACCTTAGAAACTGCCCACTCCACCAAGCTGACTGATTTGTCTGTTTTATTTGACCTTCAACTTCTAAATTCTAATCAGTAAATTCTTGAGTCCAAGTGGAAGTTTGTGCCAAATTTGACGATATTCCCTCAAGGTGACCTTTACCCTTAACCACTAAATTGTAATAACTTCATCCTTGACTTATAAAGTGCCAAAATGAATGTGCCAAATTTGAAGAAATTTACTCTTGAGGTTCTTAAGATATTACCTCCACAAAAATGAGATGGATGCAAGGTCACATTGACCTTGACCTTTGACAACCAAAATCAAATCAGTTCATTGTTTACTCCAAAAAAGCATTTGTACCAAATCTTCCTCAAAGTGTTCTTGAGATATCGCGTATAAAAGAATGAGACAGATGAGGTCACAGTGACCTTGACCTTTGACCATCAATATCGAATCAGTCCATTGCTAGGTCCAAGTGGATGTTTGTGCCAAACTTGAAGAAATTCCCTTGTGGCATTCTTGAGAATGCCATGGCTATCTACAGCGTGGAGGCATAATAGAAAACAATCCAATGAGCTCCAAGGGGGACGAATAATGAATCAATCAACAAAGGAACCATCGTCGTTGTCAAGCTGTTTTCAAGCTGTTGTCAAGTATTCTCAAGTGGTGCACTAATACCAATGAGGACGAATACTAACAATGGCGAGCACTATAGACTATTGTGGCTATTCTAACGCAATGTCCTCTCAATGACGTCCAACATCATAGTTTGTTGTACTCTGTCCCCTCAAATCTCATAAATGCAAAACACTGATGGCATGGCCACGAATCAGTGTGAACTTAAAATTACATTAGATTTGGGCGGATACTTCGGTCCCTATTGACTGATTAGGAAAAATCAAATCCCCCTCCCCCACTGAAATGGGTTAGTGTGGATCTCGTTAAAAGGACGATCTCTATGTCCAACATCCATGAGCAAAATACTCAACTGTGAAGTGGCTTTTTATGTAAAAATAATACCATGATGGGGCAATGCTGTCAGCACCAGTTTCCTTCAGCTAACATTATGTACAGTATGTTGGTAAAGGTAGTTACTTTATGTAGGCTTCTGTGCTGCTGGGTCCTTTGAGCTGGTCTTCCATCAGGTATGTGTTGTGTGACGAGGAGATGAAGTAATGGTTGAGGGGCTGGTGCATGTCCTGATACACCTGTTTGTGGGCCGGGTTGAAGATGGAGCCCTCTTCCTGGTGCATGTACATCAGGAAGCCATCTTTGGTCATGTGCTTCTTCTGCTTCGCTGGTGGACAGAGGACACGATGAGTACGATACAATATGTGGAGTGTGACCATGTGTCTTGCAGTACTGTGTACTGTTGTATTAAACCCCCAAAGACTTCATCCTACCTGTCTCATCCACCTCGTATTTTTCAATCAGCTTTAGTGCATCCTGCATGGACATCTGCTCCCTCTGCTCATTCAACAGGAAGTTCAGTAGGTCTCTGGGGCTCATCTGACCCTCTGTTTGAGCGTAGCTCTCATAAATTACGTCTATCTCCTCCCGCTTTGTCAGCAGGTCGTAGAAGTGCTTGATCTCTGAGCCCTCCAGGGAGCCTGAATTTGACTTGTCACATTTCTGTGCAACATGAGACATGATGGGACAATCAGTTAAACAGATATACTAGATTTTAAGTTTCACAGATGACATATTATTATGGAGAACATGTTAATCTGCTGGATACAATCGCACTTTGGGACCTACCTTGAAAATTTCTGCTGCGTAAGTGTCGTCCACTTCCACATTGATCTGTCTCAGGAAGTGTTTCAGCTCCTTCAGGGTCATCTTGTTGTCCTCATTCTTATCTGCTTTCCGCATGCAGTTGATGAGCCAACTGGCATTAAGATGTAAGGATTATATTTGAACTCAATAAAAACAAAACAACACACCTGGGACTGTAAAAAGCACTTGTCGCCTCTCATGGGTTCAACAGAAAGAAACGTGTGAGAAACATGTATGCAAGACTTTGTCAAGGATACTGCTCACTCTTCTGCTGGCGGCTGAGGTTACGCATGTTGCTCATGACCTTATCCAGGCCGTTGACCCACTGTTTCGCCTCCATCTCATTGGCCGCCATCAGGTCGAGATTCTTCTTGCGGCCCTTGAAGATGATGGAGAAGCAATGGTTTTCGACACTGGGCTCGGTGTGTTTGTTTAGCCCCTCGGACTGACGGCCCTTGCGCACTGAATCAATGTCATCGATGGAGACTGTTTGGAGAGAGGAAGGTGTTTGTTAGAAATATCCCTCACAACCAGAGAAGCCAAGACTAGTCTTAACAATACTTAATCATGCTGTAAATGTCATATATTTAATTTTCAAGTTAAATTGAGATTGACATCCCGCTAGGATATGGAGTCAAGTCTCTATCTGTAAGTTTCATAAGACAATTAATTAAATGGTGGAAACTTCCAGTCTGGATTACAAACAAAATCAAATTATGTTTTTCTTTTTCCGTCAACAAAATCTAATATATTTTATTACATTAGATTACGTTATAAATATATTTAGAATATTAAATTATTATAATTACATTACTGAGAAACAATCTTTAGCCATGTGTTGCCATTTAGAACAGGCCAAAACATCCAGAAAATGATATAATTTCTGTCATTCAGCCTTTAATCTGAAGAGGAAAACAGTTGCACGTACACTTCAAGGCTGTCATCAACAGTGGTAATACTTGCTAAGACTTTTCTAAAACCATATATAGTTTTGAGAGTGATATTTGTTTACAACTGTGAACTAGCTTGCAGTCACAGTTGAAGTAAAACTTTAAGATCCTTCCGTGGGCAAGTCAGTATCTTGCAGCAGCAGACTTTTGGTCCTGACGGGCACAACCACACAGAGCGCCACAAACTACTTAAACATCTTATCTATGTGTGGTGGCTCGCGTCTGTGGCCTTCACCACAAGGCACAACACAGCAGATAGAGACATAAAAACTTTTCAGTGACAGCCTTCAAGCACACTGAATGTTTGGAGGATGGAAAAGAATAAGCTTCTGCATATGGTCAGAAAAGTTAAACTGGTTTTTGGGCTGATATCGCCATAACAAACAGTTGCACATTTACACATCCAGCAGACACACAGCAACATTAGCATTCATTTAGATTGGTCTTTTTTAGCCACCTTGCATTCCAGAAAACTGGGAACTTAAAAATTTCCAACCTCCTTTAAGGAAAGACATGCAGAGAGCCCTACCACCTCTCCTATGTAGGAGCAAGACACACTGACTTTACAGGTGCTTAGCCTTTTTCTGTTGTTGTTTTGCATCTACTTGTTGTTGTTGTTGCGCATCTCTCTGTGGTTCTGAATCTCTTTGTAGTCATTTTGTGTCTCTTTGTAGCTGCTTTATAATAATTTTGTATCCCTGTGATCATTTTGCTCCTTTCCCTGTGTCTCTTTGCAGCTGTTTTGCATCTCTGTGTAGTTGTTTTATATCTCTTTGTGGGGTTTTTGTGTCTTTGTGTCTCCTCCTGGTACCTGTCTCTTCGGGTGACATTTTGTAGTTGAAGGCCGGGGAGGGCGGGGCTGAGACTTTGGACGCCTGGGCCTTTGCCCAGTAGGACCTGTTTAGGATTCAATACATGCCAACTTCGTGGAGAAGCAGTTGTCTGACATCACACAACAATGGTTGTAAATAGTTAACTATCAACTAAAAGGTTTAAAGTATAACTTACAGTATGTTTTCCTGTGTTTAATTAAAATAATATATAGTAAAACCTGGTCTGCGTGAAAACTGATGTCAAAATATGTTACTTTAGGTTACTTTAAACGGTCTCTTACAGTTATCTTCTATGCACAAAGGTTACTCCATAAAACATTAAAATGCCAAAATGTACTTATATATGCAAGGAGCTGTACTACTGAGAGTTCAATTGTGTGTACACTTGCCACAGAAACATCAGTTTGTCACTGTCAGCTATATTTTTTGTTTATGCTTTGTGTTGTGCACCTGGGACGCTTGGAGGTCAAAAGTTGGAAATATCAACTGGAAATTCCAACCTTTGACTTTGACTGCAACTCGGCAAGAATATTCACTCTCCTTCTATCTCTGTTTTGTCTCCAACACGTCCTGAGGGAAATATGTGGATTTTACCTTTTAAATGCACTACTAAGTTTACTATGTTAGCCAGCCTCTGACTTTGTCCGCTGCTGTTTGGTGCTGGGCAGCGTACAGTGGATTTACTTAAGCTTTTCAATCAAAACAAAGTAAAAAAAAAGTGAAGCAAAACAGTGAAAATGTGGGCTGTAAAAACCAAAACAAAGAGGTGAAAGATGCCAAAACACTCCTTAGAGCTAAGAGGAACTGCAGAGTTGTTGTTTTTTGTCACTACTAGCAACCTGTTTTACATTACATACAGTCATTTGATCCATTGCTAACATAGAAGTATTGACTTAGCAGCTTTATTAGTTGAAAGACTTTATATAGTCTGACACAAATTAAAATATTTCTCTTCCCAAAGATGAGGAATGCAAATTGTGTTGTTTGGTCCATGCAGGAATGAAGAGATATGAAATTATACAACAGCATTCTTTCTTAATATCCAACACACAGCAAACAAACATGTTACATAACAACAGTAAATCGAGCCTGAATCTTGTTTACCAAAAACTAAACTAAGCAACAGTTTTAGTTGAGGAACCCTCTGAGACGGTTTAAGAGATGGCCTTTGGACATTTTGTTGTTGTCTGCTGTACACTTAGATTCTTTGGCAACCCAAACACATTCCATGGAGATTTGATAAGTGCACTTAAAAACAGTTTGATGCAATCTGACCTCGCTTGATCTCCTCGCCTCACAAGCTGGCACACATGGGCAGCACGAGAAATACTAGGATCGGCAATTCTAAGATGAAAACATGTTGTATGAGACACCCACACACAAACAACACACACTGAAGGTCCCTGCACACACAGCCTTTTTCACCCATACGTTGGGGTCCGGCTCTGTTGTGGAGCAGCTTAATGCACGGAAGAGCATGCACTGCCACGCATGATCTAATCACGCTAAATGGCAACAACCGCCCTTGCAACAAAACCCCAAAGACCAGAGGCTTAGCTAAGAGGCCATATGTTGAAGCTGGGTTACAATCACAGTGTTTCCACCCTTCACATCCTGAGGCCGCAGGCTCTAATGAAGAGCCACCATTGTTGCTGTGAGAGTCGGAGACTATCTAGAGGCAGGACGGATTAAAGGTCAGACTACTTGGAGAGAAAGACACATCAGTGTGGGGGTGGTGTGGAGAAACACACCCAAGGCATGGTGGTGTACATTCAGCTGACTGCTGGATGAACAAAATACCTTGGAGGCACTCACCAGAAGGGGAGTGTTTGTTCAATCAGCGAATGCACATTATCCCCAGCAAAACAGACCACTGTAGAGGAGTTTAGGGTTGTGAATTTGGATAATTTTCAGAGAATCCCATCGCTCCACAAAGTCCAAGTCATGTCATCCGTGTCACGCCGACATTGCTTAAATACCAGACGAAATTTCATACAATGAGATTATTGTTGATGTGCAGAGATCATGCCGCTGTTTGTTAAATCTCTTTTCTTCAAAGGGAAGACAGCGTTTAGCAGTGAAAAGGGTGCTCTCTAGCAGGGCCGTGATCACCTAGGGACATTTCTAATGCAACCCTCAAGGAGAGTCTGGGGACAATTCCCCCAAGAGAATTTAAAAAAAAAAAACTTACAGCTAAACAAAATATTTTAAAGCATTTTGAAACAAAAATCTTAGATCAGGGGTTCTCAAAGTTTTGATGACAGAGGGCCTTTTTAGGGAGCCGACGTATAAATGATGGCTGCACAGGAACACTGTAACTTTTTTGTCAATTATACTATGACATTTTAAATGACTTTTTATGACATACTGACACTTGACAAACTTCTTAATACGTTTAAAAGTAATGTAATAGAGAGACAGTTCAGTATTTGACATTGATTGTGCCTACCCACAGCAGTCAAGCAACGACCTCTTCTGGGGTACGGCAACACCACTTAACACAAACCACACGCAGAGTCGTATAAATAACAATTTGTTACGTTTATGTATGAAAATGATTACATTGGTTAATGTGCCATATCATCTTGTTCATGATAATACTGGTATAGTTTTTAATATAATATGAAAAATTCATCGTGATACTCAGCTCGTGATACTCAGATACTCTGATTTCGACTTGTTGACATATTGGCGGCAACAACAACCATGACTGAAAGCAAAATAACTACTGACTCTGCGGTGGTTCCAAAAAGAGGAGCAGCCTCAGTAGTGTGGAATAAACTGTGGCATCCTTAGGCCTGGGCATCCTGAATGTTTTATGAACAGCCCCGGACTTCTCAGACTCTTTTAGCGTGTTACAGCTCAGAGAACTTATTCAGCGGCTCCTCTGGCAGCAGCAGAGCGTCTCTACCTCTCCTCTTTCAGTGTGTGCACACAGGAGTCAGTGTTGTCAAGTGATTTTGTCATAAACCTTTGGAAACGTAAGCACTTGTGGCTCGACAATTTACTACATATATGTGAATGTGTGATAGTTCTGGTAACATAACAGCCTGTCACAGGTTACAGTGTCAGTGTGTGAATGTAAGTTTATGGTTAATGTTTAGCTTGGTTTCGAGGAGGGAAAATAACAGCTGAAAATTATTATTCACAAAATAAATTTTGTGGAATGGCATGCAATAGAGTAACTGCCTACCTACAACATTTTGTGTACTGACAGGAATATGAGGGAAGGGTTTCCTGAGATATGTGTGTCATCTTTACAGTGGAATGCAAAGCCTCTGTCATTCACCTCATGTGACCCTGACAGTGTGTACGTGCAAGTGCCTCTGTGTGTGTGAATGCTGTCACGGCAAATGACAGTCACACAGTGTGGGGAAAAGGAAAACAGGCTTTAAAGTCTGTTGATGAGAAGTGATCCACAGCGGAGGACTTTCTCTGACTCATTTACAGGATGATTTACTGGCGCTACATTGCGATGTGTTTGTAGCATTGTCACAACTTCTGCTTAAGTAAAGCTGCAGATGGACCTCAAACAAAAAGTGGTTAAACAATACGTGCTGTCTCCCCACACTCTCCAACTTCATGTAAGAGCTGTTTAGAGCTGATTGGTAATTGCGACTTGCTAAAGCCCACAGGAAGCATTAAAATTTATTTCCGTAAACAGGGAAATGCCTGCAGACTCAAGGCCCATCTCTAAGCAAGTTTGGTAATGTCAAAAAACAGCTTTGACACATGACCGTTCACACGACCGCATCACTCAATATCACGTCTACGGTGTCCGCATTGGACGCATTGGCACTGCTCTGTCTTTCAGAGTTTGTTTAAGGCTCCAGCTCGGGGCAGAGGTTATCAAGTCTGGTAGCAGCAGCCGCCGCCAGGATGGGAGGGAGATCAGAGCTACCAGAGGCCCTGAGGACGTATATATACTTTCACACCCTGACAGTGAATCGCTGAACCAGAAATCAGAGGAAGATAATCTCTCTCACACACATGGACAAACACTAGCGTTTTCCACCCTGTCTTTGGCCACACTGCAGTATCTGCGTGTTGTTTCCATTTCATCACCACTTTTCACATATTCTGGAGCACCAGTGGGAACTGAGGGGTGTGTTAGCAAGAAGCTATTGTTGAGATCTGAAAGGAGAACTCTGTGTTGACAGAATAATAGCAGATGGATGTGCAGCTCAAAAAGGCAGTGGGATGAACCAGAACAAGTAAAATAACTTACAGAAACAAGAACCCAGAAGAGTTTTAGGCTTTACTAAATCCCTTCTTGCCCACACACAAAAAAATATACAGTAGAAGTCAAGGTGGCACTCACAAGTCTGGTTTCGCCTGAATCTTTTGTGGGATTCATGCCACAACGTCTTGCAGTCTTCCTGCAGTTTGAAGAAGCGGACCTTCTTCCAGGATTTTGAGCGAATCTTGATCAGCTCCCCGCCGACCAGCAGGAACTGCAGATCTGGATCTCCCTCCAAACCTGCAGAGGTCATACACAAATCTTATGTGAGATGCACCAGTAAGGAGAGTCTCTAAAGAGGGAGATTAGGCATTGTTGAGGGAAGATACATGTTCATAAGTTTCCAGTACACTTCTGAAATGTTTGTGAGGTTTTCATTCTCCAGGGTGTTGCACTTCCATAAAGTCAGGGCACTGACAAGAAACAGATTGAAAAAGAGAAGTCAAAGTCATTGTGGAGGTCGAGATATCTTGACCTTACTGGGTTAAGCTCCAAAAAAGCTGGATCTGCATTTCCAATAATGCAACCAATAGCATCAAACATAGCAGAGTTTGACCCTTCACTTTGCAACACAGATATAATGGATGTTTTGTCCATTCTCCAAGGCCAAGGCTCTGCAAGGATTATCTTAGTATTATCTTGTGTAACATTCGATCAAATCCAAGTGTGCTCACAGTGCAGGAGGAAGGGAAAAAGTTGAGATAGCATTTATTCCAAAATTTAAATCACAACAAGGCAGGTGAACATCAGGCTGGTGCAAGTGATGCACCATAATTCATACATAACCCACATCATCATGAGCCAGTATTTCGTGTACACCCTACATTGAAGACCATCTGAGAATAACTTTAACACGGCTGTCCTCTCACAGACTGCAAGCAGAAATGGGGAGGCGCAGCCGTACACCACAAGAACGTGTGTTGCTGGAAGACTGGCATACAAAATAAAGAACATATACTTGTGTGCCCTCTTACATAGGATACCTGTGAGAAATATGGTCATGACTCTATTGAAAAGAGCTCACTCTTTGTGGACACTGATAAAAGAATCTTAGTCATGTTACATGCATGTCTTGCGGACGTTACTTGAGCGACAGCAGGCCTCTACTGAATAATGAGACTCTGTTGTTAGGTGTATTACCTTTTAATTTTTTTATTAATGTTTGTTTGTTTGTGTCGATAAAATAACTAACTAACTAACTAACTATCATCTATGTAATCGTGATGGCTGTGATCACGTGACTAATGCGCCGAAGGGAGTAAAGAAGTAAGTAGTATTAAGAGTGAAAGTCAGCTTAAGGGGTAAAGTTGGGGTGGTGGTTGGGTCAAACAAAAATTGTGCATAGCATTAGTTTAGGCAGGCCACAATGTCGAGCTCAGCTCACATCCCAGCTACAAAGCTGATCTCAAACAGCCCAATCAACTGATAGAGCAGCTGATTGATGAAGGGAGTCAGCTGGTAGATCACATGATTCCTTTCTATGCAACCAATTGGTGAATCTCATTCAGGGCACCCTATTTAAACTGCTCTGGCCTGCCTACTGTTGCTGTTTCCTCTGCAAGCTGCTTTGCAACCCGCCTCCACCCCAGCTCCTCCTTTTCATGCTGTGTCTGACTTATTAATATTTCTGTTTGTCGTTGATGTTGCTCTGTTCTGTTGCTGAGGGGTCTTTGCTGATGCTCTCCCTGCCTTAGGCTTTCCATGCAGGCGCATGGAAGGGCAGGGAAGTTTGCTCTTTTTGCCTCAGGCTTTCCTCATTTTTGCACATGGAAGGGCAGAGAGGTGTGCTCTCTCTCTGCCTTAGGCTTTCATAATTTTTCCACATGGAAAGGCAGGAGGTGTGCTCTCTCTCCCTAAGGCTTTCCACATCAGCACATGGAAGGGCAGGGAGGTTTGCTATCTCTGCCTTAAGACTTTTCACATAGGTGTGTGGAAGAGGCTTTTTGCGTAGGCCTAGGAAAGGCAGAGGGGCCCTAGAACAGAGCCACACTACCAAATATAGTACTGCAAATGGAAAGTAAGTTTTCTTTGACTAAAGTGTTCCTAACTGAAATAGGACTTTCCCCCAGAAGACCAGTGCTTGGGACCGTGTGAAACCAAGTGAACTTTGAGTTATTTTAAGGAACATCATCAACATGTTTCTTTTCCTAAAACTACGCAACTTTTCGCTTAGTACATAATGTCATACGTTGTCATAACATAATTCTTTAGATATCATACCAACCATTGTATGAGGATATGCTGGAGAACTTACAGACAGATATAGTATGTGCCAAATACAGATGTGTGATCTGGCCACAGACTCCCTGTTGTATATTTTTAGTCTCCGAGCTCAAACTGGAGTAACTCTGATGATATCAGTTGGGTTACATTATCAGATTTTATCTCCCTCCAGAGACATAGAGGCGATTACACTGATATACTTTTCTCACTGTTTAGCATTCGTCGAGTAAATGGACTTCTATGAGTAAAATCAGTGAAGTGGCCCTTTAAGTAGACACTGCTTGTCCCTTTATAACTTAGCTTGGCGATGACACCTGGTTTTCACCAAGGATTGTTAGAAGAATTTTCAGGACTGGTTTTCTTGCTTCCTTGTGGCACATTTTCCATATTTATATGTTTTACTATTTATTTAATTTTGTCTGAAAAGGGCCCTGTAGTTTTTAAGGATGGAAATTTGAACACTGTCAGCTCACTGTGAATCTTGTCACAGTCACAGTGTTCCCAACATGACCTGTGAGTACGTCTGTACTTAGCTCTGAGTGTACAGCTGTAACAGCGGCTTATCATTCAGGTGAAGTAATCCGCTGATTACTGCTTTCTTGGAAGGGTGTGTAACATCTGTAGGAGGTCACAGGACAATGTTGGCAAGACAATGTTTAGTTTATTTGTTTTCCATGTGTGCAGATTTGAGGTAATGCTGTTGTTAGTCAGTGTTCGTGGGTGGGACTGAACTTTGCACACAGCTTTATGCATCATCCGAGCTTAAAATGATCATTAAATATAACACAGAGCAGTTGTGTACAAGCATTAATGTCCTCTCAGTAAGCAAAAGGGCATTTGAGGATAAATACATTCACTACAACCCAGCAGAGATTGTGTCAGGGTCGTGGGCAGCACCACAACATTACAGACATTTTTTTCCCCGGATCGCACCACAGCCTCACAGAGCCTGTTTATGAGCCTCTGACCTCTCTGCAGTCAGGGAGGAGGACTGGGCAGAGCGGCTCGAGAGCTCCAGCACCGCCTCTGCTCTGTCAGGCTTTCCATCGGGGGCTTAACTCCCCTCAGAGAGTAGTGGCAGCTTCTACTTGTTTGTCAACTCCTTTTTTCGTGTTATCTGTTTCACCGTGGAGACAACGTTTAAAGTCACCAATGTTACTGAAGAACAACAACAACAACAAATATTTCCCATATCATAAACATGAGTCACACTGAGCATCTGGGGGGATTTCATGAGAATCAGATGGGTTTTCTTTTTCCATTTTTTGCAGAGTAATCAGTTTCAGATGCAGAGCTGCCTACACCCTGTGAGCAAGCTAGGGCAAGAAGATGACAGGAATTAAAGTGAAATGCCCCTGAGGAATTGGGTAATGACAAGGTTTCTCACACAACCTGTGAGGGGAGGGGGGGGTGTTGTTTTGTATTTTCCAGTAGGAAAATAACATATCTTTGGAAACAGATGCTCCAGAAGTCCTATTTATGGATGCTACATAGAAAGCTTGAGCAAGATAGGGCAACAAGTTGTCACTATATTAAATCATGTGTGGCTGGAGGGTTGAATTTCCTCTTACGTATCAGTTATAGCCACATTTAATGACTGTAGTGGAGCTTTGTAACAGTTGTATTGTGCTCTGCTCGCCTCTCTTTGAACATGACTAATAAAACTTGAAGCTACATTGTTTTAAATGACTTAAAGTGAGAGGTACATATGACAATAAACACCCCAAGGGAGATCCCCTTTTGTTCATGTAGCTTTTTTACAGGTTCCTTCCTGTAAAGACACAAAGGTTGCATGCCATGCCATTTTCAGCTGCCCTCTTCTGAGCTGTCATCATGGCAGAAAGCAAAGAATCCAATGAGGAAGCCTGAAGCCTCTCTCCTGCCCTGCACATATAGCATGTTATCTCCCAGCAACACAACAGCAACACACCTAAGACTCAGTGATTTATGTTGACAAGATTAACATCTCCCAAAATCCAGATTATGTAGTCTAAACATTATTTCTGTGCGCGCGCCTGTCCGTGTTGGCAAAACAATCAGGGCGTCATTGCGCGCCGTTAAGCCCAGGCACTTCTGCACCTTTGGGGGACTCACCTAGACGCTTTCCGTTCTCCTGCGCAACTTTTTTCATCTGCTCCTGGAAAGCCTGCTCCTGGGATTTCGTCCTTTTCGGGCGTTTGTGTAAACAAGACATTGTGGAATAACTTTTTTAAAGAGTAAAAACATGAAAATATCCAGTCGGGGTTAAATGTGTGCTGTGTGTGGAGGAGAAGCAGACACCACCACGTAGTTCCCCCCTCATGGGGCGGGTCTAAACTCATCTACTGCTCTGTTATATACCCCGTAACGGTGCCTGTCCTGTGCACACATGAGAGGAAGGTTGGGGGTAAAGGTCTATATAATCATATAGCCTTACATTCAATTAAAAAAAATCCCATTGTAGTGGGATTGGACACTTGTGTTGTGCTCCAATGATGCATTCAGGAACTTTAGAAAAACACTGAATCTTACTTCCTTGCAGTAATTATGAGTCACTCTAAGGATGATTTCATATGCTTCAAAAAAGTGACATATAGGCTACATTATGACTTTAAATGAATGTTGCATTGCCTTGCCGTAACTCATGTGTCTTATCTTTATGGTATAGTCTTGCCTGCACATGTAATTTTGCTACCAAACATAATTGGCACACTAAAATCTTATAGCTGGAATAATGAGCTGTGAAATAGCGCCATCCCATGGTGAATACACGTCTACTGTGCTTGTGTCTGATCCGCTAAATCTGTGAAAATCATTTGCAAGCATTCTGGCTGTGGTCAGAGATGAAACCTGCGTGTGATTCCCTCTGCGTGTAACATGATATTGTCATGGCAACAACAAACAAACAAACAAAAACCCCCACTGCCCTCACCCTGGATATAGGAGTGACAAATTTGTTGTAAAGCAAGCTGGTGTTGCGTCAACAGCAGCCTTTGGGTATATGTTGGGAGGTATTTGACGCCCATCCGGGTACCCAAACCACAAATAAACAAAAAAAAAATAGATAAATGAAAATGAATTTAAATAAAAATGTATGCACCTATTTTTACCTTTACAAACTTCTATTTGTTGATACAGACCTCAAAAATAATGTAAAACACAAGTGAATTTACGCATAGGCTACTGAACATTTCCACCCCACATGGCAAACACTTCAGCAGGTGAGCTCTTGTTTAAATATCTTTTACAAAGTAGAAATTAACAGGCAGTGTTGTAAATCTGTGCGTCACCAACTCACCATGTTTCCCAGCTGTGCCATTTGACTCCATTCTCAATTCAGTCAAAACAGACCACCACTCTCCGGGCTTAAATCCTCTTCTCCTCCACAGCTGTGTCACCTATATTATATTAAAGGGAGTTATCCCAACCATAAAACTTGTCTGCTTGTCCTGTGGAGGGAAAGATCCAACCTGTGTCCCCCTGTGAGCCGACCCACACAGTGCGCAGTCAAAGCCAGCCCATTGGCTTCTTATGCGCCATCAGTCCACACCCACTGCAACACCGGTCTGACAAGTCCACCACTGTGTTTACTCTTATTACATTCATTCATCTGCAGCTCAGTAGAAACTACACCTTTGGATGGAATTCTCCCAATATAGAAAATAAACACTCACATAAGGTCAGCTGTAGACCCTGATAAGATAGTGTTAAATTGAGGATTTATTGTAAATGCATTAAATCAGTGCTGTGATGTTATACACCATCCTGGCGCCTACAGTGATCTGATTTATGTAGGGTGTTGCCCTGGTCTGGTACAGACCTGCCATTTATAGTCTGAGGTGTGCCTGTTCTCTCTACCTCGTTACACTGCATGGTTAATACTGGGAATGTCATCACACCATGTCTGAAGTCATAAGGTCTTTACGCCATCTAGGCCCATTGACAGCAGCTGAAGGCGTTGATCCTTGGTAGATGTTTCAGCACAGTTGATTCAAACAGAAAAATGTGCTAAAGCAACAAGGCAAAGCTAAATGAGCAGGTGTTGGTTATCATGCATGCCTAGCCCATCTCTTGTGATCACAGAAGTGCTCATTTTGGCCACTGGCGAGCTCATAGAGAGGTCCATTTTGTTGTTGTTGTTGGTGATGGTGTCATTAATATGGCAGGATACTTTAAAGTAGCTGTAAGTAAATGTAAGTAAATGGAATGTGCATTAAACCCACAAGCTCCAGTGTAATATACTGTATTAGGGCTCAGACAGATCATGCTTTGTGTGTCTCTATTATGAGTGTCTGCCAGCTTGTTCTGCCCCATGAGCTCTCGTGCTGGGGCAAGTCTTGGGAAGAAAAAAAAACAAGGAGCTCTGTCTGGCAAATTCACAAGGCGTTACAAAGTCAGCTCAACAATCGGCTCTTTGAGAATCCCACTTAAACATCGCATGAGCTGATCAGCACAGTAAAGGATTTTGTTTTGTGTGTCTTTGGACTCTTTACCTCCTAAATGAAACACATCAGCTTAAGTGTGTTTTTTATAAGCATTACTACTTACACAGGAACTGCTCTTTTTGCATAAGGCCACAGGCGGGTGCTTTGTTTGAGCTGTGCAGGGCTTTGAAAAGACTTTGCATGACACAATTTGCAGACAGAAACTATCCTGAAGGAGTTTTTGTACTTTTCTGCCGTACAAGGACAGCCAGCTGTGCTTTCTAGGTAGCTTTGTGGAAAACAGAGGCGATGCCACACCTCGTGACGGTGCAGTATGCGGGTGTGATTGTTGAATAAACATGCTGCATCTGATCTCAAAGGGCGGTCTGGCTCATATGGTTCAGTGTGTCAGGTGAGAGTCAGTAAGTGCTGCAGAAAATCAGACATTCCTTGTTAATTAAATGAGTTGAATGTCAATAGGCCATCAATCAATCATAATAGGCCTACTCATCAATCTTTGAATGATTTAGCCTTTTTAGTTGATGTTTCAGTGGAATTTAAGACAGCAGGGTCAGTTTTGTTCTTTAGTTGATGTTTTTGCAGCTTATATTCCCAGGGGTAGGCTATATTTATGTAGCCCATTTATATAGTTTTATAGGAGTTTGGAGACTAAATACACACATTTACTCAAGTACAGTACTCAAGTGCAATTTTCAGGTAGGCTTGTACTTAAGTTGAGTATTTGTAATTTATTTGATATTCTGATTTCGAACATGTAAAAAAGACACAAACATACAAACGAGCAGACAGACAGGAAGAAAGTTTTTACAAATAATGAAAAGCATAATGAAAAGAAATTGTCAGTGTATAGTGACTTTGATTTACACATTCATAAAGGAGTGGGAGGAAGTATAAACTTATTGACTCCACTTCCCTATAAGTCATTGAGTGGAATGAAACAGACAGCTTCCTTATATAGATAAAACTATACCTTAGACCTTTTTAAATATACAGTTCTAAATACCATTTAATTGTGTCACACAAATAACCCATGTATATGCAATGTATATATAGTATTAATTAGAAATATAGGCTACTATACCATACCATAGTATTAGTTTATGTTTCTTTATACTTCCACTATACTACATTGAAGAGGGACATGTTGTAGGCTACGTTTTACTTCACGGAAAGAAGAAGAAAATCCGCACACTGAATTAGAGCTCCCAGTAGGTTTTAATGACTAAAAAAGCAACGTTTCGACCCAAATGGTCTTCCTCAGGCTACTTCAAAAGAATGAAATGGCAGGTGGCAGGTATATATATAGGCTAAGAGCCAGGTGTCATCCCACCCACGTCATCTGTCAATCAAACAATCAGACAGTCGTTCAAGTAAGCCATATATAGGCATATGATGGCTACTTAGTATGCACAAAGGATTTGCATATCAATAAATGCAAAGAATACAGATATACAAAATAAACAAACTGTTATTGGGGAACACACAATACAAAAGAGACAACTTTACTATTAGACAAGAAACGTTTTAGAATATTTTAGTAAATATTTTTAAAAAAATTATAATTTTGTAGAAACAAACAAAACAAACAAACATGCGATTGCAGTTTTAAAAAAGAGTACAGTTTTAAACAGGAACACTGCTTGGAGAATAACAACACCAAATGTACGTTTTACTTCACTACATTTATCCTGACAGCTTAGTTTCTAGTGTAAAATTGTACTTAAAAATGAATAAATAAAATAAAATAAAATGATACCATACAACACATTTTGTGAAAAGTTTAAACCAGTGGTTCCTAAACCTTTTGGCTGGTTTACATTATTCAGATCAAATGTGCAAAAATAAAGGCTGTGTAATGATTAAAAAAATATTTGTTTGTTTGTTTGGGCCACAAAATAACATTTAAAGTGAAATATTTAATATCTATTCAGTGATTTCCTGCCTGAATGGAACACAACAGCGGATGTACCTTAGGCTGTCGCTATGGCAACCACCGGTACACTAAAATGGCGGAGGAGCAGCCAGCAGTGAAATACTTCAAACAAATTAGCTAACTTTTAGCGACATATTTAGCGATATTGTGTCCATAGCTTATTTTTGGAAGCTTAATAATTCGTGAAACTCGTCCTGCAAACGCCACATGTCTATTCTGACATTGAATATACGCGCTAATTAACTTTTCCACGTAAGTTTACGCTAATTAACCAACTTACTTACAATTAGCATAACGTTAACTTAGCTGTTTACCAACGTTTAACATTAGCTACACGAGTGGCTCGGTGCTTCTGTACCATGTCGGAGGAGCCAGAGACGGGAGAAAAATCCCGGTTTGATCCGTGTGTGAACACCCACAGACCGACATCAGGAAAGTCACAGGTATGAACACCTGCTGCTAAGAACACTGACACTTGACTCAGTAAGCATCAATAGTCCAGTCAGTCTGACTGAAACATGGGCCCAACTAGGAGACACTGCAATATTAAAGTTTCATAGTTTTTATTGGTCCTAATACCCTCCTGTATCATGTAATAAAATATACCTTCATGGATTAGGTGTAACATTCATTTTCAGGTCGGAAGCAAAGTTTCAGCCTTTTACAGTTACATGGTCTGGGTTAAATTATGTTAATATTAGAGGGTCTATGTACAGCTTTCCAACATATTTGGTGTCTTCTCTTAAGTTTTTGGAGTCAATCTTTTCAATCAAACACTTTTCAAGAGGATATTCTGATGTATTGTACCTGTGTTTGGGTTACTACTACCCAACAACCAATTTTCTTGCCTAATTTTCCACTTACAGTGTGTGCCACACTGCTCCTATGTGTGTACCTGCATCTAAACTGTATTCTTCTGTATATATTTTGTGTCTATAATGTGGTGCAGGGGAGGTGAAGGGTTGGATAGATGTGGAGATAAGGTGTGTGTGAGCTGATTGTAAGCAAATTTTCTACTCTATTTTATTATATTCAACTATTCTATCAGCATCGTTACTCTTGTTGTCATTATTTTTTCATTTACTTAAAACAATTTATGTAAATATAGATAAATTGCAAAAGCAATATGGAACGCTGTGCCTCATGCTGATGTACCAGAAAACAACATCCTGTACATCTTAGATGGGATGGAACAGGAAATACATACGGTGCAACAGTGGAAACTTCTATGTCATGGTCAATACATTATAGGAAATCAGTGGTGATTGTGATTTATGGGCCCAGGTCAGAATTTTCACAAACTGGTACCACCCAAGGTGTGAAATTCTAGTTTTGTATCATGAAAAAGTCTATCTCAAGATGATATTTCAACATGAACCCTTCCCAAGTGGCAGCTTGATCACTGAGATTAACCTTCAATGGCACCACCAGTTAAATCAAAGAATGAAAAAGCCAAGACATGTTTCAAGTTTAGTCTCATTTAAGTTCTCAGTCTGAGTGCTGATATGCTTCATGGTTTTCACTGACAAACAAATTTGTATGTGCAGAAAACTGAATGATAATATGCTTTTTAACCTAATTTTATTGATTGTTTTAATTAAAAAAAGATAATTTTGTGTAAAGGTACCCCCTAAGTGCACATGTACATTCAGAACAGGTCATATCTGATGATCTTATATAGGAAAGAACATCCTAAAAAGCTGATGTTTGGATATATATCATGTTCTGAAGTCGAGAAATGCACTTATTTGTGTGATGCTCTGTCATAATAACCTCAAATTTCGAGCCCTGAATTTACCTTGATCCACTGAGTGAGTATTGGTATATTTTTAATATGTTATTTGGATGTCCCAAGAGATCACAAAAAATCTTGAATGATTCCTATTGCAGTGTTCCCTGGGTCAAACTACAGACTGACTGGACTACAAGCAAAATTACTTCACATTTTAAAAACCATGTCTTCCTTGTACACTGTAGGACATTTCTCATGTGTTAGCGAGCATTTTCAAACACCTTTACACAAGAGACGTCATCGGGAAAGACACTTCGTCCAACTTCTTCAAGACAAAGAATGGACGAAGCAGCTACCATGACAGATATGTTGAGGAGCTTCAACAGGTGACCCAACAGCACTGTTACTAACACTGCAAACTGTGCTAGAAGAAATGTTATAGTAATACATATCTTTATTGTTATTATGTTTTTTTCTCAATCACATAGGCTCATTCTGAATACAGCCGGTGTATAAAAGAGGCTGACATGCTGGAAGCTCATTTAATTGAGGCCAGAGCTCGGGCTGCAGACACAGAAGGCCAGGCATTGTCATGACTTGATCTAATATGATATACTGCTGTAAAGATGTATCTGCCTACTGTAATTTATCTCTACATACAGAGATGTTATTTGATGTTACGTCTTCTGCCTGTTTGCAGTCGAATTAGCCTTTTCCTGGTGTGAAGACAACGACCTTCTCCAAATGAACAACCTGATTTCCCCTCAGGACTACCTACCTACACAAAAACCACGTGTGAAAGCACCAGCAGCGAGTACGTAACCCCCTTTTGGATTCATCTTGAATTATTAATGACCCAAGTGTTTTGCCTCAGCATTTTCACATGTCCTTTTCCTGTCAGTAAAATTGAATCCTGGCAGACCCACCATCGCCTACGCTATGCACGTGTCCAGGGAGCCTCAGGATGATGGTTATGGTCTAATGCCCAGCCCTGAAAAGATAATCCCCGAAATGAATGAGTCAGATCGCAGCCTGACGTTTGAATCCAGCTCAGATACCCCAAAGAGGAAGAAAACCCCCAAGGAGGTGAGGAGTCAGATGTCTACACCCCCTCGATTAGACAGAGCTATCAAGAGTAACACATTTTATAAGAATAGATTGTCATACATATAATTAAAAGGAGATAATCAACTGATGCAAAAGACTAATTGGAAAAAAAGGACAACAGGGAGAAAACAGGATATAAAAAGAGTGTTATTAAAAGGCGTTCCTTTGAGTTTTGAAAACTGATGTAAATGATGATTCTGATCTGGCAAGCCGAAGCTCCTCTGGGAAGGAGGGAGACTTGATTACATCAGCGCACTATAAATACATTTCAGACGCGGAACCAGACCAAACCCAGACCAAAGTGGAAGGATGAGCCGAGCGCAAAGGATCGGGCAGAGGGATGGGAACAACTTCAGAGGCTTAAAGATCGACACAGCTTCCTACGCAATCCTCGCTTCCTTTCTCCAAGTGCGCAGCAGGGTGGCACATCCCTCATCCGGCCCAGAGCCAAAGCGGGGAAGACAGGGCATGTGAGGAGAGGGATGGAGGAGCGCAGGTACCTGAGCCCTGGCCATCATCACATCATAATGAAAGCTTGTCACAGGGTAGGATATATAAAAAGGCAGGATATTGACATAGTGGGTCGCATATGAAAATCTTGTATGGGTTGATGAAACACAACAGGCTTTGGTCAGACAATCTGGCTTCAATATTAAGTGCAAACACAAGTGCCTCTTACCTTAGTGCAGAAAGCAGTGCACCTTGTGTGCCAAAGCAGAGACCTGACACTTGATATTGCTGGCATTATGTAGTGTATCCTACAGTGCATCTGCCAGGCTGTGTTCCTTGTTCTTATCTTACTATATAATGATGAAAACTCTGTCTGTCTGTGGGTGTGGGTGTCTGTCTGTCTGTTCCACGTTTTTCTCCTCACTGACTTGGCCAATCCATGTGAAATTTGGCACAGTGGTAGATGGTCATGGGAGGATGCGAATGAAGCAATATTACATCAATTGGCCAAAGGGGGGCACTAAAGCAACCGATTGAAATTACAAACTTTGAATGGGCATATATCCCCCCGTATGTCGTAGAGACATGAAATTTTGCACAGAGATGCCTCTCCTCATGAGGAACAAATTTGCCTCAAGAACCCATAACTTCTGGTGATACAGATTTCTGCCATTTTGAATTTTAAAACCGATCTCTTCCTAGGAAGTTTGACCGCATGAAACTTGGTGAACATAATCTAGGGACCAATACCTAAAGTTCCCTCTTGGCAAAAGTTGGAAAACTTACTAAAAGTGAGCTTCTATAAGGCAGTGAATATTGCAGAGGGTGTGGCTTATCACATAAAGACCCGATCAAACAAAATGGGGGCGCTAGAGAGCTAATTTCTTATCTAGGCCTAACCGCCATATCGATTTTTACTAAACTTGGTAGATATGTAGAACAGGACGCCTCAAGGTGACTGGAGAAATTTAACTCTAATTGGCAACTGGGTGGCGCTATAACACAAAAATGCTTAAAAATGGCTAAAATGCGACCGAGTGCTGTGGCTCCCCCTGTGGCCCAATGTTTTCTTTTTCTTTTTTTCCTAATTTTTGGTAAGTCATGGTATGGTATGCTGTACTCAATGGGTATGGACTAGTTACTAGTATTTTAGTTAGCTTATAAAATTGTTAAACATATTGTGGGTAGATTTTTTTTGTACCAAGCTTGCGGTTACTCATTACATCCCACAGTATAAAGCCTTGGCTGTATCCATGCATCCTCAAAAATCGTTCCCATGTAATACTTCCGTCTATTATAGTCCCCTTTACCAAGGAAACCACCGTTGATTTTCCCACCAATTATGCACAATGAAAATCTCAGGACAAAACATTTTTTCCATCTGACTGCCACATAACACTCTTAATTAAATCAGACTTTGGTCACATATATTTGCAGTCAGATTGATTCCTAGCAAACGGATGATCAAGATTCTCGAATGCATCCGAACACAGCTGTGAACCAGAGACAAACACAGATAGATAGAGGGCCATCTGAATGTGAAACAATACACATCCCTCAGTGAGAGCAGAGTGTGCATTCAAAGAGACGTGCTGACTCATATTCTGCCTGTGGATACAAACACTGCTGGCCACAACACTGAGAGGATGTAATGAGTACACTACTTTGCGCCTATTTCCTACCACGTCTATGTGAAGTGTGGCAACTCTGCAACACTAATTTGAAAATGTATGTGTAAAGTTCACGTTCATCTGTGAACATTATTCTTAATGTGCACACACTGTGGATGATGGGTGAGTATTATTGGGTCAGCAGGAAGATTCAGGTTAGCTACAGGGTTTTAATTCAAGTATGCTTTAACAAGAACCCCGTCCTGCTTCAGTCACATTAGTGCAGCTCCAGCTTTGATCCAACCCAAAAGCAACAGACAATCTTTGGCAGATGAAGACAGTTAAAATCAAAGAAGCTTGTTTTGTGGTTTTGACGTAGAATTCACTGCTGTCAGCGGCAGCTTGTTACCCAGCTCACCACTTCCTGTGAGACTGTCTCTAGTGAAAACAGATAAAATGCTCAGGTGTTTGTGCTCTTTCTCCCTGAAAGCTTCACTGATGATGTGGTCCCAGTCTTCCTTGCAAAACCCCCAGTGGTGGTTTTCACTGACTACAGTGTGGGATATGTTTATGAGGTATGTTTCAGTCACACAGAACAGGGAACATTTCAGAACATCCAAGACTAACTGTCACTCTGATAATGTACAGTCACATGCCCTATCTTGTTTTAGACGACACTGGAGCTGAAAAATTTGACTTCTGCAAGCCGCACTGTTCGGGTCATCCCTCCTACCACTCCTTACTTCTCTATTGGCCTGGGTGAGCTCTTCCTTCTGCTCTGATTGTATTATCCAGCTTCCTTATACCTGCTCCTCTTGGTAATGAGGAAGTCATCCAGTATGTTAAATGTCAGTGACTGTATCAAAGAGGAATGCCAGAGAGTTTTGAGAAATAAAGTCTCTGGAATGCGATCAGTGTTTGTTCTTGCATTCCTGTGTTACTGTTGCAGTCCTATAAGTGAACATCAGCACCACCTACTGTATCAAACAAATAAAGTATACGACAATGAAGTGGAAGCAGGGATTGATATCCAGATATGTTTTGGCAGGGAGGTTTCCTGGTGAGGGCGGCGTTGTCGCCCCAGGGATGAGCTGTAAGTACTCAGTGCGCTTTGCTCCAGACTCCCTGGGGGACTATGAGGACTTCATAGTGGTAGAGGCCCAGGCTGAACACCTGCTTGTGGTACGCATCGCAGCCAGACGACCCCCTCCAATACTCACATGTAAGTCTCATTACACTCTACCAATTTTACCTTGTTGTTTTGCTCATGTGTGTACTTTATTTGGTCATGCATTGTTGATATGTTTCCCCCTAACTATTGTGCAGTACCAAGAGTTCTGGACTGTGGTTTCTGTCTGATTGGAGGGGTAAAGTTTGTGGAGTTCCTGTGCCAAAATGTCGGCCTCAGCACCGGGACCTTCTGCATCATCCCTAAGAACCAGTGGCCAGCCTCGAACCTCAGGGTAAAAATCTGACAGTAATCTAAGATATTGTTTAACCCTTTGGAACCTGAGCAAATTGGCTTGATTTCTTATAAAAACATGGGGAAAAGGCAATGAGCAACAAAAGAAGAAATTACCCACAAAAATTAGCAAGAAATTAGTAAAAAAGAGAATGCCTGAAATTATATAATTCTGTTACAGTTTTAAAATGTAATAGCTTTTTTCTCTTTTCCCTAGTTTTTTTTAAAATATTTTTTTCAATTTATTTATTTTTTTGCAATTTGTGGGACATTTCTTACAAAGTTGCTCATTGCCTTTTGCTCATGTTTTTTTAAAAGACCACACCAATTTGCTCAAGGTTCAAAGGTTACTACTTGCGAAAGGCGTCTGAAAGCAGCACAAGAAAAGTGATGTCACTCCAGGTTTCAAAGGGTAAATCATGGTAATTGTTAACTCAAGGTTCCTGCAGATCCTTAAAAAGTCTTTAAAGGCATTAAATTTATTAATCTAACAATAAGGCCTAAATTGGTATTAAAATCTCTTAAATCAATCTTTCAGTTGTCTTAAAAATGCTAAGACATGTGAAGTAGGATTTTATTAATCATCATTGCACGACAAGCCAATTGCATTGCTAAATCTTAAAATAAGTAGTAACTTTTTCTTAAATAATTTACCAAATGCCTCTCGCAGTGATGTCACACAGATCAGGACAGTGAAACCAACAGCACACATATTTTGTTCCCATCTTGGATGCTCAGAGCAGAGCAAATTCAACAAAAAAACTGGCCATTTATCCAAGATTTCGCAGCATGTCTGCAACTGGTACAACACAATTTATACGAGGCTTTGTGTATTTGTTGTCCCTGCCACGCGCTGAAAAAGTCATGTTTTATGTCACAGTAAACATTTGGGCAAAATTCTTCCTAACCCTACATAACTGATGCCAGCTTGTGTTTTTTTTCTGGCATTAAAAAGTCTTAAATCTAACTTGTCTTAATCTGTAGGAACCCTGTAACTAATAGATAACATATTTCTCTCTTTCTTTTTATAGTCTGTGGCAAGAACTTTCTTCTCTGAGCAGCCGCCCTTTGCAGTCAGCCCGTCTCTTTTTGTGCTGCAGCCAGGAGAGGCCACTGTGGTGGAGGTGAGTCTTGTCTGGAGGTAAATTTATATTAAGAAGAGGGAGAAAAATATGTAGTAATATACAAAGGCTATTTGACTGGATCAACACTACAGTTGGTACATTAGTTCTACTAGCTAAGATTTTGTATACTCAAAATATAGTGGAACCAGCTCAAATGATGTGGAAATCTCTCAGTGTACTTCCCCGTTGGACAGAGGTTTCACTTCTATATAGCCGACTGTGTGTGCACAAATTCAGTCCTATAAATTCTTTGTGTTTCATATGTGTGTGTGTGTGTGTGTGTGTGTGTGTGTTTTCAGGTGGTTTTCTTCCCCACCACTGCGGAGAAGAGCTGTCAGGTGTTCACTGTGGTGTGTGACAACTGCCAGGTGAAAGACATTTCCATAGAAGGTGAATCAGAAAACTATAAAAAGAACAACGATTTGAAGTTTGTCCAGTGTGCGGTAATGTCTCTAAACTGTGTGTGTTTCCCAGGTGAGGGCCAGCTGATAGCACTTGAGCTTGTGTCTGTATCAGGGAAGAAAGAGCCTCCAGTGGTGGGAGAGGTTCACGACCTCACTGCAGAGCACTTTGTGCGTTTCAGCCCGTGTAACCCTCACTCTGTGCGGCGGAAAAAAGTCATCATTAGGAACAATGTGTAAGCCTCACACCCTCATATATCATCACCACGAAGCATGAAAATTAAGAGGTAAGCATGTAGGTCTTTGGACCTGTCTTGGACCTAAACTGTTCAGTGGTTTATGGACAAGCAGTCAAAGTTTCTGTGAGAAACTGGTGACAGAAACGAGACCACTCTTAAACTGGAGCACTGGGATTCAAGTCTCAGTTTTGGCAGCATTTACGTAGTTGAATTGTCCTCGAGTGAGAAACTAAACACTGGTTAACTGCGAGACCCAGGGCTGCTGCTCCATCGCTGACCTTGTGCAGCGACACACGTAGAAAAAGTTTCCCTTTAGGAATCGTTAAATATCACATTACATCTCTCTCTCTCTCTCTGACATTCTCTTTCTGGGGCTGAAGCCACTTGGAGCTGCCTTTCCACTGGCAGATCATGGAGCCAAACTTGCACCCTCTGCTTCCAGGGGAAACCCCCGAACCCTCCTATATCCAGTCCCACCTGGCCACAGACGATGTTTTCCAAGTCAGCCCTTTAACAGGTGTTCTTCCACCCTGTGAAGAACAGGAATTTCTGTTCACCTTCTGTCCCAAAGAGGTACACAAGACTCAGAGTGACAGAAAACAAGAATCAGGGGTTTATTAAATCACTAGTTATGTTTAGGAATACTGTATTTATTTCAGGTCCTATTCAAAATGTCTGTTTTCTTAAGTTGAAGGATTACCACAGTGTCTGTCACTTAGTCCTGAGGGACGTCCCCGAGCTGCCACCCGAGCCTAGTGACAGCAGGTAAAGTTCCTGTGACCTTTAACATACAGTGGTAGAAGTGTTTGTCATACAAGGTCATCACATACAAAGAGCTTTGACATCACATATTAAGTGGACTAATCAGGAGCTCCTCTGCTGTGCTTTTCATCTGACAAATAGTTGGATTGTGTCTGTGTGTGCTTGGATATCTAGTGTCCTTCAGCCTGTGCGCACTGGCTCCAAAGTAAGCGATGTCACTGTAATGGGGATAGAGGTCAAGGGGTCAACAGAGCCGTACCAGGTCCTACTGGAGCCCTACACTGTTGTGATCCCTGGAGAGATTTTTATTTGCACAACCACACGCAGGCGATTCAAGGTTATTTCAGTCACTTGACTCTTTATGTTAACCACAGTTGACATATTAGATTGCTTTTGAATCATTGTGTGACACATTCATGGTGTTTTTATGTCCTGTGTGTGTCAGATGTGGAACCACAGCAGAACCTGCATCTTCTTTCACTGGGAGAGAATGAGCAGCAGCAGCCACATCATAGAAGTAGAGCCCTCTGCTGGTACAATAGGTGTGTCACACAGTGCAATGTAAAATCACACAGAAACATCCTCCTTCATTTCATTTAGTTGATACATTGGTTCATTACTGATTGATTTGTCCTCCATTGGTCCAGAGGAGAACGAGTGCTTTGACTTCAACCTGATTTTGAATGGAGGGAAACCAGAGAGAGTTGTGACCAGCCTGGTCTGCCACATAGAGCACCACCATGAGCCCGTCACTTTGCCCCTGGAAGTCTCTTTTAAGGTAAGAATGAATCTTAACACCATCTCTAAATTACTAACAAGTCATGAGTCTAGTTTGTCTGTGAGCTGTGACTTCTTAATGCTTATCGCGTAATTTTGTTTAGGGTCCCACAGTGACCCTCAGTGTGCCCATTTTGGAGTTTGGGCTCGTTAGACTCAGGGAACAGACACAGACCACGCTGCACCTCACTAACATCACCCAGCTGGAGGCCTGCTGGACACTGATGGAGAGGCATAATAGTCAGCAGGACTCTCAGGTATTGTAGTGGATTGATATAGCAAAACATCTGTGATAAAATAACAAAATATGGCTTGTGTTAAGCTCATGGTGGAATTTATTTATTTTCTACATTTATATGAATCTTTGTGTCTCAGATCTCAGTGGAGCCATGCAGAGGTGTGTTGCCTCCTTTGGCCTCATGCACTGTGGATGTGATATTTACTCCCCGTTTCTGCCAGCGATATGAAACAGAGCTGGAGTTGACAGTGGAGAATGGAACAGGATGGTAAGGATGCTGAGCCACATACAACTTCTCTGTTCCTCTCTTTAAGATTTACAGTAAAATGTAGACAAGGTAAACAGGTTGCAATGTAACCACTGGGGGCATGTGCAAACAGACAACTTACACCCACTAGAAGTGCTTGTTTTCGCCACTGACAGGCTCAGATTATTATTTTAAGTGTCTGAAAATATTATGGAAAGGATACCTACAGATAGACCTTTTTGTCAAAGAGTAAGATCCTTTTTGTTTAACCAAAAACAGCCCAGAAACTGCTATCACCAAACCCACCAAACCCACCAGAAAATAGGATCCAGGTTGAAAAACACTGAAATTACCCTTAAAGATGTCCGCCTTTCCTTAAATAAGCATTGTATTTAAAGGCAGCTGGAGCTTAGGGGCTGCTAAGTGGTGCAGAGGGACCAGCCCCGACAACAATCATGATGTTACTCAGTGTCCCGTTGATAGCAAGTAACACTACCTGTGTGTTCATTGCAGTCACTTGTCAGTGCGAGCAGATGTGCAGTCTCCTCAGGTGTGCCTGCTGAACTGTGAGCTGCTCCTCTCTGATCTCTTTGTTGGAGTTCCTGCCAAGGCAGCCATCACTCTCTTCAACAAGACCCCCCTGCCTTCACACTTCAGCTGGATGGTACGCTGGCATTGCTACATTTTATCTCCACTTAATTTACAGTATGAGGAATGAATATTAAAGTCATGGAAGAAAACCATCTGTAGGCATGTTTGCAGTGCATAGTCTGTAAAATATGTATGGAGTGCATATGTTTGAGTACATATCATCAATTATATAGAATGGTTCTTGTTTTTGTTTCTGCAGATGAAATTGGCTGAAATTAGGATGTCTTTTATGACAAGTAACATTTGGTGATGTGAGTTTTACATTTCCCCACCAGGCTCAGCTCCAGGGTAAACAGGCTGAACTGTGTACAGCCAGTTTTGACCCCTCATCTGGCACTCTGGGACCTCATGCCAAGTTGGAGATCGCAGTTAGCTTTATTGCTCACACAGACGTAAGTACCAAACACACCAGAAGGTCACAAAAACTGTCACAAACCTAAGTATGTGAGGGCTGAAGTGGCAAATTTGCAGCTAAAAGATGCACCGATGTCTTTTGATATTTGTCTGTTTATCCAGCTGGAGCTGACTGAGGTGGCTGCTCTCTGTGAGGTCCAGGGGATGAACTCTCCTCTCGTTGTTAGCATCATGACTTCTAGAACCAAGACGCTCAGTGTGTCCTACTCACTGCCCAGTGTCTGGTAGTAACCTTGGCTTAAAGGGACAGTTCACCCCAAAATCAAAAACACATATTTTCCCTCTTACCTGTAGTGCTGTATATCAGTCTAGATTGCTTTGATGTAAGTTGCAGAGGGTTGGAGATATCGGCCATAGAGATGTCTGCCTTATCTCCAGTATTATGGAACTAGATGGCACTTGGCTAAGAGGGGAACTATGTATTTTTGATTTTAGAGTGAACTGCCCTTTTAAATTCTATTATCTAACCACCTAATAGCTGCGGTAACTCCTAAGCATACATGTGTGGTAAGTCACGGTCGCTGTTCTTTGCTTTAAGCTCTACCACGGACGGTGAGACCACCTCAACACCGTTACTTGACTTTGGAGATGACGTCATTTTGAAGAGAGCTGTCACTAAGCAGTTACTGATAACCAATCAAACAGCTATCCCTGCTCCTTTCACCATAGAGGTGGAGTATTTCACCTGTTGTGCCTCAAAGCCAAATAACCAGTCAGAGAAAAGGTACGGGGAGCTTGCTGACTGACTTGAATAATGGATCAAAGTGTGACTTTACTGTGCTGTAGTGACGTTGGCTGCATTTTAATTACAGATTCACATACGTCAGGAAGCCACTTCTCTTGGTTCAAGCAAAGAAAGTAGAAGAAAAAGCACATGAAGGTATGCTTTAACTTTTAATCAGTGTGCATGATTTTGGAATGAAGCAGACTGAGTACATACTCATGCTTTCTGTGTCTATTGGCAGAGTTTGTGAGCAGCCTGCTGGCTCATGGAAAAGGTGCAGCTTTCTTTGTCCTGCCAGATTCTGGGACGCTGGGACCTTTTGAGACCCAGACTGTGGATGTCACTGCCTACACTGACATGTGGGGGGAATACAGAGATCACCTCATATGCAAAGTATGACACTATACAGTGGGCTGCAACATAAATTTCAAGATTAGAAATTACTTTCTGCTACAAGATTAAGATAAAGAGCATCACTTTTTACACATTCATCTTCTTTAGTTTGTTGTAGACTGATGAATAATATTGAAATATAATTTTCCTCCTGCAGGTTGGAGACCTTGAGCCCACGCTCATTCCCATGCAGATGACAGTGACAGGCTGCCCACTCTACTTCCAAATGATAGGCCCACGTCCAGATGACCAGAACCAGGGACCAGTCATACGGTCTGTTCTTCTGTCCATTTCTCCAATTAAGATTCATTAATGATGCCATTATATCTTTATCTTTATCTCATTTGACACTCTGTTTGCATCATTAGGTTTGGCGCTCATGTATCTGGAGGTGATACAGTGTCTCATTCTGTTCGCATCAACAACCCCACCATGTTTGGTGAGTGAAATCATTAAAAAACATCCTGGTCTGAGGGCTACATTTTCGTCAACAAATTTATTACAAAAGCTGCAAATAGTTATTTTAACTCCTGATTCATTAGCGATGGTATTGGAGGAAATAACCCTACATTAGTTTGAAGGTCACCCCATGGTAAGTGCTTTAGTAGTCTAATAAGTGGCCAGTTATGAATACTGAGATGCTGCACTGAATGATTAATGTCTTTTTAATTTTCGGCTTAGTTTTATTTATTAATTGTATTTTAAAGGGGACCAATTATCTATTGCAGTGAGATACTGTAATTAGAGAAAGCCTATCTTTTTAGATTAGCAAGTCTTTAAAGGGGACCTATGATGCTTTTCCTTATTTTCTGTCACATATATATAATGTTACAATGTCAGATGTTCATATTAAATGTGACCAACATTTCAGATAATGAGGTCAACGTATGTGAAAGTAATCCTTGTGGGCAAAAACCTTTCCAAGGTTCTTTTTTACTTTTGAGACAAACTGATGTCAGCTCATGACAGATTTATGTGGACGGTCATCTACTCCAGGCACGCTACTGCAAACATATACATTACATAGCCTACACTGCTACATGTAGCTACATGCAAACACCAGGGAAACATGTTATTGTGGTTGCTGATATTAATTTCTCTCCACTTTTGGATCATATTCCTGCTGCAACTTGTCCAGTTGTAAAGACTTTGGTTTAGAAGCTATTATTGGGTATTTTTCATGGTATAAAGTGCAGCTATATACTCCATTACAGTCATTCCCCAGCTGCAAGCACACTGCTACATGTAGCTACATGCTAACATGAGGAAAACATGTAATCTTGGACACTGCTGTTGCAGTATGTATTTGTAGTCTGCTGTGACCTCTCAGAGCAACCAACAACTTTCCCCTCTGTTAACTTGTTTAATTGAAATCTTTATTTGTTTCCAGATATTCGCCTGGACTGGGAAACGTATAACATAGATCCCAATGACGGTAAACTGGTGGATGTTGTGGTGGCGTATGGAGACACCTTTCCAGTTAAAGATGCTGATGGTGATGAAATATTGAGCGGAGCGTTAAGGATTTCTGGTGGGAACCTTCAAACAGCCTGGGAAAGAAATGAGACCCCGAGCTCTGAGGGAACGAGCGACTCCCTCCGAAGTGTGACTGTGTGTACATTTTACACCACAACACAGATACACAAACATAAACTTTCATGACTTTTATGATGTTGCCTCTGGGAAATTCCTCCGGCTACGATGCCAGTAAGTAGGCCCACATTTCATTGGCTCTTAATCTTATCAATTTCAGAATGGGGACAAGGAGGAATATGTGTGTGAGGATGACTGTGAGGAAGAGGAACGCTGTCTTTATCCCTTTCCTTCAAAGAAAAAACTCATTTCTGTCCACATTACACCTCATGCGGGCAACCTCTCGGATTACCCATACTGCATCACACCCCAGCAAATAGTACGTTGATCAGATTTTAGCCACATGTGTGTTGCTTGTAGACATATGAATAATGATTTATTTTCTTTCTGGTGTTTATCGCAAGGTAATTCCAGCAAAGAGCAGCAGCACCATCCATGTTTCTTTCACCCCTTTGACCCTATCTGAGTCAGCTTGTGAGTCCAGATGTGTGGGCCTGGCTCGGGGCTTCATGAGTCTAGACTCCGAGGTAACATGCTCAATAGACTGAAGTGTCTTTCAGTGTTAAATCCTGGCAAAACCTAACAGTAGACGACTCTGATGCAACCTTAATTCCCTTATTATTGAGTTGTGTTTGTTTACAGATGGCTGCCTGTGTCCCGGGTAAAGTTGGAAGAGCTCAGGGTTTGGATTTGGAGCCTGTCAGGATGGATCTACTCGCAGTCGTTAAGCCTGCAGTGTAAGCAATTACAATCATACTAAGTCCCCAAAACCCCCAATGCATCCAAGTGAATTTATGTTTCCTGAATTAAAATGAGCTGAGGTTAGGCAAAAGGAACTCAGAGGTGGTCTGATTAAGTTGCATATCTTCCCCTTGGCTCCCTCTCGCTGCAGGCTGTTAGTGCAGATGGAGGAGGACGAGGGGGTGCTGGAGTTTCATGCCTCCGCCGGTGATTTACTGAGGGCAGAATCACAGAAGGTCAGTCAGAGAAATCTACAACACCAATCAACACTGCTCAGACACAATGAAATGTACACGAGGCATTGATCCCAAGGGTGTACAGTGTGTCCGACAAGTCACGCTTAGTGGTCTCTTTTCTGGTTGTTTTGCTCCGTAGCTCAGAGTTCATGAATTTGACATCGCACGGTCCCTTCAGCTGAGGAACAACTTAGAAATGCCCCTATACTTCAGACTGGGGACTCAGACTCCATTTTTAGTGCTCAAGCCGCAGCCTCGAGCCCGAACCAGCATCTCCAGCAACCCGCCTACTGGTGACGGCCAGCCTCTGGTGCTGCAACCACAACACAGCGTGCAGGTGAGATGAAGAGAGCTATTAGATGTTTTTAGATTTTAAGGAAAGGATGATCTGTTATCTTGTTATTCTTGTCAGTAAGTTGTACTCTCTTTTGTGTACACCAGGTGAAGGTGGCCTTCCGCTGCTCTCTGTCTCTTCTGGACCATGCAGACCAGGCAGACGAAGACATCCCTTCTGGGGTGACGCTGATTCATGGTACAAAAGGGGAAAGGAAGCTGAGGTTCCAGCAAAACCTGCTAATTCACTACAGCAACAACACCCTGCAGGTCTGACACTGTAGTGGAGAAAAGAAAATTATATAATACTATATAATCATTGGAAGGTAACTGACCTTACAAAGTTCATCTCTTCTCTGCTCTGTGCAGACGGTGCCACTCTGCGCTCATTTGGCTCTTCCTACAATGAATCTATCCAAAGACAGCATCAGCTTTGGGTTCTGTTATGTGGGACAGACACAGATAAGAGAAGTGAACCTCTACAGCCATGGAGCCCACACATACTGGAAATCAGTTACAGGTAACGACATCACTTCAGTGCTCTTACATTGGCATGGGGTCTGTTTGGGTCTTAAAGGGGGACCTATTCTGCTCATTTTCAGGTTCATACTTGTATTTTGGGTTTCTTCCAGAACATGCTGACATGCTTTAATGTCCAAAAACCCTTTAGTCTCCTCACACTGTCTGTGCTGGAACACCTGTATTTACCCTCTGCTTGAGAAGCTTTGTTTTAGCGCCTGTCTCTTTAAGTCGCCCTCCTGAAAAAGCTCAGTCTGCTCTGATTGGTCAGTGTTACCAGGGTTTCTGTATCTCTGCAACTCCGCACTGTCATTGCAGCTAGGGGAGTGACTGTAATGGAGTATAGCAGCACTTACTACTGTCAAAAATCATAAACAAAAGTTTCTAAAACAACATCTTCACAACTGTGCATGTTCCAGCAGGAACAGCCAAGATTACACATTATCCTGACGTTAGCTTGTAGCTACATGTAGCAGTGTACTTACAGTCAGGGAATGACTGTAACTATTGTATAGCGACACTTTCTAACACTTTCTAACTTTCTTAACCAAAATCTTCACAACTGGATATGTTCCAGCAGGAATATGATCCAAAACTGGGGAGAAATTAACAACATTGGCAACCAAGAGTACATGTTTCCCTGACATTAGCATGTAGTTACATGTAGCAGTGTACTTGCAGTCAGGGAATGACTGTAACAGAGTATATATGTGGCAGTACTTTCTACCATGAAAAATACCCAATAAAAGCCTCTAAACAAAAGTCTTCACAAGTAAACATGTTCCAGCAGGAATTTGATCCGAAACTGGGGAGAATTTAACAACATCGGCATCCAAGATTACATGTTTCCCTGACGTTAGCATGTAGCTACATGTAGCAGTGTAGGTTACATAATGTAAACACATGCAGTAGTGTGCCTGGAACAAATGACCATATAAAGAAATCTGTCATGAGCTGACATTTTTGCTCACAGGGATTACTTTTACATACGTTTACCTCATTATTTGAAACTTTGCTCACATTTAATATAAGACAGAATATGAAGGAAAGCAATAGGTCCCCTTTAATTTAGGCACAACTTGGCTAAACGAATGGATATAATGGATACTTTGGAAAGGAAATTATTAAATATATTTGGCCTATCTCATTATTTTCTGCAGCAGTAGGAAGGTGTCTGACTCTTCTTCCTTATTATAACCAGTTTGGAGCTTTTCCGTAGTCAGTTAAATATAATGAGAGAGTTTCACTTCAAATTATTGCCTTTTGTTTGAAGTTATAATTATATTGCCAAGAAAATTATGCCTCTGAAGTCACGCCATATAATGATGTCAGTCAGTAGTGTCAGGTATGACTCATATCCCTGTCCGCATAGCTTGTAAACCTATTATTGACCTGTGTGTTCCACTGTATGTGTGTGAGTGTAGAGTCAGATAAAGGAGACTCCCATGTGTTCAGAGTGACACCAGATTTCGGGCTCCTCAAATTGAGGGAGCTCCACGTCAGCAGCTACAGTCAGTGTCTCCAGATCAGCTTCACTCCCAGGTAACAAACCACAGACCACCATCACAACAGCTACACAGGGATCATGATGAGCTCATACTATGAACGTAATATCTAGCTAAGATTAGAGTTTGAGATGTTTGTATATTGTGTGTTATAGTGAGGACAGAGAGTTCAGGGCCACTGTGGTGATCCGGTCTCCTCTGGTGAAGATCCGCGTCACTCTGCAGCTCCAGGGAACAGGATCCTTTGATGAAGGGTACAGGTCCAACTAACTATCCTTATAACATCACAGTCACACAGTGAACACCTGCTGTTTCACCTGCTCTCTTTAAATCAATTGTGTTCAAGTCCTTTTATAAGAATGTAAATAAATATGAACAACTTGTCAGGTCTCTGTAATTTTATTACATGTAACAACTTGCTTTTAATAACCAAAAAAATATGAGACTGTTTTTCTATGAAGATAGTTAATAATGTAATATGTTGAGACTTAATTGCCAGTAGATATTCATAAGGTAATATTATTGTTAGATGATATAATACATGTAGTTCAAGGCACTTAATCACCTGTTATTGTACATTTATGTTACATAGAGGTATTACCACAGGTTGGTGATGCAGACTACTTTTTAACTTGCCAGAGTGTGTCATAATGATAAATGTGGGTATTTTACTGTGTTTCACTACCGAAATATTGAAGTGTAGCTCAATAATTTTGAACAAAATTAAAGGATAATTTTACTAGAAAATAAAAATGATATACAGTGGTGTGAAAAAGTGTTTGCCCCCTTCCTGATTTCTTACTTTTTTGCATGTTTTCCACACTTAAATGTTTCAGATCATCAAA
>NC_065516.1:19688124-19692947 GCF_006386435.1 Epinephelus moara
CCATGTAGCTTTGGATTTTTTTCTTCCTCATTAATAAAACCCTTCATTTAAAAACTGCATTTTGTGTTTACTTGTGTTATCTTTGACTAATGTTTAAATTTGTTTGATGATCTGAAACATTTAAATGTGGAAAACATGCAAAAAAGTAAGAAATCAGGAAGGGGGCAAACACTTTTTCACACCACTGTATCTCCATCTAGATGATAGAGATGGCAAGTGAGCAGAGAGGTCTAAACAGTTGCTGAAGTTAATGGGTAAATGGTTAAAAAGTAGCTTAAAGTAATGAATTTACTGCTCAAACAGCTAACTAAGTAATGGATAAACGGCTGAAAGGTTAATTAAATGTAATGAATTTGCAGTTGAAATAGACATTTAACTAAAAGTAATGGCTAAATGGTAGAAGTAGCTAAACATCGAGCTTATGCTACAAGTGGTACAAATGCAAACTTGACCAAACTGATCTAAACACAGTGTAATTGTATGAAAAAATACTCAAACAGTGATTACTGTTTTTTTTCTTTCATTTTTTCATCAGCTCTCCAGTTAAAAACATTCTATAAAATATTACTGACAAGAAAAATACTTAAGTTCTGGAGAATAACTGAGGATAATGTGTAGACTGTGCCCATGAGGAGGAAGATATTATGCAGATTGGTTATTGGAACAAGCACTCATTTAACTTTTATCTCTCCTCAGTATTATTTGGGGATTTCAAGATGATTAAAATATATTACTGGATACTGTTTGTTGCTTGGCAAAGTTTTTATATTCGATACTTTCAAAAAGCTTGTATCAAGCTCGGGAAAAGATGATTATGAAAAGTAGAAAAGTGATCAGGTATAAATAAACGGGAGATCCTGACAATATCAAAAACCTGGGATACCACATTATGATTATTTTATGATATCATAACTTATCCTGCTTTTCTTTATAGGATGAATGATTTGTCTTGATCTGTTTTTTTTTAAATTTAATTTTATATACTTTATTATAATTATATTATAATTTTAAATACTATATTTATGTTGTAGAAGGGATTTGTTGTTGTATTACAATTACATATAGTACTTGACATGTATGTGTGTATACGTGTATATAAGAAGAAAAACGGTAAAATGTCACCAACAAAAGCTTCTGAAACAAAATCTTCACAACAAGACATGTTCCAGCAGAAATACGACCTGAAATTGGGGAGAAACGAACAACATCTGCAACTGAGATCGCACGTTTCCCTGACGTTAGCGTGTAGCTACATGTAGCAGTGTAGGCTACATAATGTAAAACCAAGCAGTAGCATGCCTGAAGCAGATGGCCATCTACAGAAATCTGTCACGATCTAAATTCAGCTTGCCTCAAAGTAAGTATTAGTCAGCTTTTTAAAGTAAAAAAAAACACACACACACACACACACACACTCACTCACACTTTTACACATGACGTTGTCCACAGTCTTCTTTTGTCATGCGCACTATACTGCTTTACGGCACCACACCTGTCGTAAATAACTTGTACCTGCATTCTAACACATAAATAAAGTAAATATAAACATGACCTAAGTATAGTCCACTGCTATACCTATTCTATAAATATACAGCAACAAATATTATTACGTCTTGAAGAAAAAGGTGGGAGCCACTGACCTAAGGTACGATAGCATTAGCTGAGCGGCATGCGAGTATAAAGGTTATCAAAACAGCACCAAATCTTTTATAGTGATCTTTAAAATCACTCTTTGTAATCACAGTAACAAGTCTTGATTTCTAGTCTTCTGAACTGAAGTCAGCAGCAGCTTCCAGTGCATTCCCGCTGCACATGGACGCCATGTGATGAACCCTGGAGATTCTTTTCAGAACAGGAAACCACAGGAGAAAGATCAGAGGGAAGCCTGTTTGATCGTTTAAACTGAATGCATTTTTCCAGTGGGGGGTCTGGTGTTTCTCTGACAAATAAACAGCAGCTCTGTAGCTGTTAACAAACGCTGTCTGCCTGTGCGTTCACCTGTCGAGCCTTGGAGAGGATGACTCGTAACAATGGCTCCTCTCTTGGGATCGTGGTGAAAAATAGCAGCTCAGGTGCACGGATCTGGCAAGGATCAAAACATAGAGAGCAGCAACACTCAAATAAAACGTCTTGTTTATTTATTGTGGGCATAAACAAATTTGTCTCAGCTAAAAGCCATCATCAGCTCGGGATTCTCCACTGGGGCATCTCAGCTTTGTTCACAGGAAATCTGTGATTTACTGTAAAGTTTGATCTATAAAAAAATTCCCTGGTATTTTTAGGGTTTCCTGTGGAGCTCACCTGACTGCCAAAGGCTTCATTGATTTCCAGCAAGTCGATACCAGCCCTGAGGGGGAAATTGATTTTTCTGGAAGACCCTTTTAGCAAAGATCAAAAAGAGGCAGCCACAAGGATAACCACAAGTGTGTGAGCATGTGCTTCCACACACACACACACACACACACATCGTGCTCCAGTGCTGCAGGGACGGTAAAGGCCGGTTGAATTCACATGAGGGGGAACTCCCAGCACTGCAGTGGCCCTCAGGAACCTCAGAAAAAAACAGCTTTGACCGCAGACATGTAAACTGTCTGCACCTTCACCTGGCTGCAGTTCAGTAGAATTTGATCACGTTTCAAATAACTGACTGCGAGGCATCCTGCTTTTCTCCAGAGACCCTGAAACATTCTCTAAAGTGATGCTGCAAACCACACACACACACACACACCCAGTTAATGCTCATAACAGCTGCCTGTGGTATTCATCTACAGCACAGTTCAGCCGTCTACAAGCGCTGCAAATCCAGAGAGAGATGCAAATCTCCAATTGATATTCATTGCACTCAAGCAGTCTTACACAGAGCAAGGGCATGTCTGATCACAATAAAACAGTGCTGCGTGGAACTAATCTGAAAGGAGCGATGCTGGGGACAAGGTCAGCGGTGCATTTGTTATTCTGATTGTCTGCTCTAATATGCCACAAAGAGGAGACAGGACCGCCTGGGGTAACAGTTTTGTGTCCATTATAAATGATTTTGGTGCACAGGTAGCCTCTCGTCTGGCTCGCAGTGCAGCGGTTCAGCAGTCTGACAAGAGAACAAGATGAGTTACAATGCACCGCTGTGCTTGTATGGTCTGTCTCACTATCGCTGTCCATTAGTCTGGAGCTCACGTTGACGCGCTTGCTGATTGAACGCTACATGCTGTCCATGCTGCCAGAAAATAAATGAGTGGGGTCTCAGTGTGTCCAAATGCTATACATGTTACAGGCGTCTTACCCACAGGTATGGCTGTACCATCAGGCAAAATAACCACACATACTTTCAGTGAACTCAAAATGCAAATGAGCTGTTTTTAAGTAAACTTCCAACAGCTGACGGGAGGTGAAGAGATGCTCACCAACATCTGCCGGAGCTGCTGTCATGTCTGTGCTCAGCAGCTCATCAGGTGTGGTGTCCTGACAAGGCGGGGGGGAAATGAAAATCTGTCATCTACAATATGTTACCCTGCAGCTTGAAAAGTTGTTTGCATGCACTCATTCTGAAAGCAGAATATACAAACATTCTGGTGGCATTGCTAAAAGTCCCTAAAAGTTTTCACAGTTTGCAAACCTGCAACCTTTATAAAACCACCTTTAAGCTTTCAGTGTGGCCGTCCTCAAGCCATCAATAGCTCTGTCATGATGGTGGCTGCTTTGTGCTGTTTGCTTTATAAGAATCTAAAATCTGACTAAAATAGAGCTATGGGGCCTTGAGGGAGTTCCAGGGGGTCCCCAGAAAAATGGGTGATAGTTATTTTCAGTTTATTCTCTATAGAGGTGAGCTCAGTGTGAGTGAGAGTCATGAGAGTGACTACTCTGATCATGTGTTGCACTTCCTCCAAGGTTACCTCCTCAGCTGTAGATGACAACATTGAATTTGAGTCTTGATATCTAACAACTAAAATCTGCTCAGATGGAGTTCCCCGAAGCAAAATCTCAATGTGTGTCAGTTCAGGGGTCACTGACACGATAAAGGTTGAGAACCACTGCAACAGAGCTGTGTGCGATAAACACACAACACTTTAGCACTTTGATTCTTACAGGCTCTTTTTAAGCCACCTTGTGGTCACTATCAAATATATGTCCTGTATATTTTAATGTTTTTATGTTGTTTTTGTTTTATGTGAAGAAACGGACTGTAGCACTGTGCCTAGCCATGACTATGTGACCCCCAGATATGTATATGTGTGCCGCTTGCTTTATGTTGTGGATGTTACTTGTCTTAATGTTGTTTCATAAGAGCATGTGAAAGGTTTTCCAGTGGTATGTGAGAATCTTAAATATGTTAATATCCTAGTTTTCGTTTGCAGATGAGAATCTTAACCCTTTGAACTCTTATAGATTTATAAAATTATTGTTAAAAAAAGGAGAAAAAGAAAAAAGACAGGGAAAAACTGTATTTATAATAATGTTACAGAATTATTATAAGTTTTTAGCACTTTTTTCCAGGCCGTGTCCCTGTGTGTTTGTTTTTAACTTTTTTCCTTTTCTTTTTGTTTTACTAGTTTTCATGTTTTGAATTTTCTTTCTTCTTTTTTTTCCCTTATTGTCATGTTTTCATTTTATTTTACTAGTTTTCATGTTTTAAATGTTCTTCCTTCTTTCTTTTTTTTTTTTTTTAACTAATTTTAATTTTTTGAATTTTCTTTTTTTTTTTTTTTTTTACTAGTTTTCATGTTTTGAATTTTCTTTCTTCTTTTTTTTCCCTTATTGTCATGTTTTCATTTTATTTTACTAGTTTTCATGTTTTAAATGTTCTTCCTTCTTTCTTTTTTTTTTTTTTT
>NC_065516.1:19693216-19746590 GCF_006386435.1 Epinephelus moara
TTTTTTGTTTTTTTTAAAACTTATTTTCATGTATTGAATTTTCTTTCTTTTTCCCCCCACTAATTTTCATGTTTTGATTTTTTTTTTATAATAGTTTTCATATTTTGAATTTTCACTTCTTACTAATTTCTTGCAAATGTTTGGGGTCATGTCTTCTTCTGTTGCTCATTTGCCTTCTTCCCAGGTTGTTGAAAGAAACCAAGCCAATGTGTTCAGGTGTCAAAGGGTTCAACCAGGCATGTGCAGCAGATGTTGTACTTGCTCCAGGTGTCCACAGGGGGGCGGTGCCTGCTGCACTTTGCCGCCGCTGCCTTGGAAACGCACCACCGGAGAGCGTCACCACTTCCTGAAGCTCACGTTGTTGCTGACATCAGAGGCGCAGCTCCAGGGAAAAACTCAGCTCCTCTCTGTAGTGTGTGTGGAGACAAGCGAAGAGCAGGGTGAGAGAAAAAAACTTTCCTCTGGAACACATCAGCCATTGCAGTTTGTCTCTGTGTGTAAACACAGCTCTGGATCATGCACCTGGGAGCACAGGAGATCTCTCTGCCTCAACACAGCTTGTATTTGTAATTCTTCAGCACTGAGCGCAGTTTCCGGATATCAGCCCACTGTTATTTGGAGGAAGGTTTGCTCTGCATCTGTTGGGATTTTTCCGCTCTTCCTGACGTTTATCTGTGATAACTTATACTCGGACAATTAATCCATCTTCACACATCCCGCAGACGCAACTACAACATGGAGACACAGTGATAACAAGGTAAGTGTGCAGTCACGATTTGTTTGGTGAGATCACTGCTTTTAGACTGTTATTTCCTGTTTACACCAAATGAGATGCCAGCACATTCAAACTGACTTGGGGCCGGTATTAAAATAGTCATTTGTAGTTTTAATTACTGTTTTAATAAAACACGAACATGTGCACCATGTTTACTGATTACAACCTTACTAAACAGGACTTCTTGCGAATGTGGATTGTTATTTGAACAATCTTAGATTTGAACGTGGAGGCCCATAATCATCTGCAATATTTGTTGTTAGAATATCTTGGTTGATATGTCATACTTTGTTGCTTGGATAAATGTTTGCATGTCTGGTGTTTGGTGTGTGTCCATGTCTGGAGGTGTGAGTGATCTCTGGAAAGTCACTGTCATCCTGTGCTTGTAGACTCATTCATGTCCTGTGTCCTTTTTCGTCTCTGCTCTCAGTCTTCCAGACCTCTGTGATTCACAGTGGTCAGTTAATCTGGTGTTTCCCTTGAAAGGAGGGATCCTCTTGTCCTGAAAAGTCCTTCACATGCTTCATTTTTTCCTCCCTCAACCGTCGTCCTGATCCCTGCACATTTCCACAGCAGTCCAGGCTTGTAAAAGTGATGAGGATGCTGGTGAGCTTCGTCCACAGCCTCACCACACATTCCTGCCATGGCAGACCTCTGAGACAATCCTCCAAATTAGATTTTAATGAGGCCATCATGTTCATCAAATCAAACCAACATGAAGTGCACTCGCAGGAGTCTGAGCAGCCGACTGACGGATGAGTTTATCAGCACATTGGCGTGCCCCGGGGGGCTCCGAAATAGCCTTAAAGTGAGAGTCAAACTGTCAAGTGGAAGCCGCCCACAGATATGGTTGGTGTGCCTCAAGCAAAACAATCCATTTGGCTGATAACAGGACTGGATCCCACAGCAAATATGCCAGCCAGAGACAGAAGCGACGGGTTGTTAATTGTGTTTTGATGGGACTAATGAGGAAGAGTTTATGGTTCGACTGTCTGTTGTGCAGGTTAACCTGGCGCAAGGTCAGCTGTGTTTGTCAGGTGCTTAAGGAGAGTTTTGGAGTTCACTCATGCAGCTTATATTTCTCAGAGAAAATTGTCTCCATCTCTCCTTAACATCCTGCTGTCAACTCTCTGTACAATTTCAAGCTGAGAGTCTTAATCAGAACGACCTCTTCTCCCTCACGCCGCCTCCCCCCAGTGAGGAGTGTGAAGTAATGCTTTCATATGCCAAATTTACAGAAGCCTGATTGATCGCCAGACGCCCACTGACCAGAGGGTTGGAGGTGAAAGGTTACTGTGAGTCATATAAGCAGGCTTATTATCTTCCCTCGAAGGCCTGTTTTGGATGTTGCCAGGTTACAATAGGAGGCAAAACAAGTTTATCATTAAGTGTCATACTCTCTTAATAAGCTTGATGCAGTATTATTAGTTAGTATATTACTGTTCATAGCGTGCCAGGCGGCGGAGATGTTGAGTACAGTGAACAGTAGCTTGGGAAACTTTTGTCTTGCAGTCTAATGGAAAGCCTGCTTTACAAAGTGCAGGTGAGAGGCTTGAAAGACATGGGAACCGGCCCTTAGAGAAAAATGCAGTTGATTGCATGATGGGAAATGTAGGAGCCAGCATTACTGAAGCTTGATTCAACTTAAAGTCAGAATATCTTTGCCTCTGCTGCTTTCGATTTTGGTATTTTCCTCCCCAATCTGTCTATTGCAAGTTCCATAACTTTGTAGATGTTAATCCATAATGACAAAGCAAACACGCCTTTAAAGATTTGATATCTATTGAAACTTAAGGGATAGTTCATCCCAAAAATATATAGTTTTCCAACACTAGATTTAGATGGCGCTCGGCGTGTGGTGCTCAAAGTGCCAAAAATTACATTTGAAGAACTGAACAGTCTCTTTACAGAAATCATGACCCGATTACTCAAGATAATCCACAGACCTTGTTGAGAGTGGTCTCATGAGGGAACTATTTTCTTTTTCCAAACTACACCCACCAAATGTATCACCACGCAGAAGGAAGCGTGCATCTATTGCTAGCTCACCTAGCACCACTGAGCTAGCTACAGTTACAGCTCAGCCGAGGAGGACATTATTATTTGCATCTTGTGCTGTCACGAGCACGAGCCTCTCGTCCATGAGGAGATGCACACTTCCTTCTTCATGGTGATTGGGTTGGCAGCTGTAGTTTGGTAGAAAGAAAGTAGTTCCTACGTGAAACTCCTCACTACAAGGTCTGTGGATTATCTTGAGTATCTGCCGATTTGAGCACCACAAGCTGAGTGCCATCTAGTTCCATCATATTCCAGAGATGCCAAACATCTCTACGGCCAATATCTCCGACACTCGGCAACTCACACCAAAACAATCTAGATTCCGAAATAGCTCTACACAGTCAAGAGGAGAAATATGTATTTTTCACTTTAGGGTGAACTGTCCCTTTAAAAGTTGAGTTAATGTGGACCTAAGTCAATTCATAAACATCATAAACCAAGGTCCAAGGAATTCTCTCTACACCTCTTAGATGAGTGGTTCCTAACTGGTGGGTAGCGTTCCAAAAGTGGATCAGGAACATGTAAAAAAAACCCCTCGATTTTGAAGTACAGTGAATTTTCAGCACCGAGTTTTTATTTTGAAGTGGCAATTCCTGCTGTAGAGTGACGAATGGACAGCTACTTGACAGAGACAGCAAACTAGCTTGACGACAGCTACTTGACAGAGACAGCAAACTAGCTCGACGACATGGCCAAACGCAAGTATGATGCTGAATGTATTAAAATGTGTGGACCGTGAACTCATGACTGAGGAGAATTCTGGACCCCGTAGCTGGACCAGTTGGGAACCACTGTCTTAGGTGGCACTCTGCTGAGGCATGGAGCCAGAGATGTAATGGAAAAAATTTGGTACTACTACCAAGACTCTGCCTTAAGCTGCCAGTCTGACCCAACTGGGCAAGAAAGGTCCAGATGTAAGCAAAAACCAAGTAACCACTGTAAGAGAGCTACAGTTCTCTGCAGAGATGGGAGAGCCAAACAGAAGGGCAACCGTCTCTTCAGCACCCCATCGATCAGAGCAGTGTAGCACATAGAAAGCCACTAAAGAAAGCTCTCTCAGACTTTGCCAGATGGCACAGAGGACTCAAAACATGAGAGGAAAAAGATCGTCTAGTCCGACAAGACAAGAAACGGAGCTCTGACTGCCAAGTGCTGTATCTGGCTCAACCCAAATATCAGCCACCTGGATTATACCATCCCTGTGGTAAAGCAGGGTAGTTGCAGCATCATGCTTCACGAGACACAAGACGGAGAGAAAAATGAGCAGGGACAAACACAGACACATCCTTGAGGAAAATAATCTCATCTCTCAGTTGAGCAATGATTCACTTCTCTGCTCGGCAAAGACGAGAGAAAAAATGCTGGAGTGGCTTCAGGACAGGACCCAAATATGAACTCTGTGAAAAATCTGTGAATTGACCTAAAGATCTCAGTTTTCCAACACTTGCTAAACAGAGCTTGTGCTTGTGTGCAATGTAGGAAGAATGACACTACACAAATACAGGTGTGCAAAGTGGGTTGCGGCACACCCAAAGATGACGTAAAGCAGTAACTACTGACTGTGCTGCTTCTGGATGTGAATACTGAATTAAGAGTCTTGTTATGTATATATGATGCTTCAGTTTTATTTTTAACTTCACAAATATTACACCAGATCATTGCTTTGAAATTAAGAGGTCTTTTGTAGAGGCTAATGGAAGAAAATGCAACTCTTATCGCTTTCAAATTAGGCCTACAAAAGTAGAGAGTGGAGAGGTCTGACCGCTTCCTGAAGTCAGTCTGGGTTGCCTTGTGTTATCGGCAAGGTCCAGCCCCCTTCTCTCCAGAAACCAAGAGGAAGTTGTCTTGATTGAGCTTTGTCTGCACGGCTTGTCTGACCGTAAGGACAAAGCCATCAACAGCAGAGAAGGCAAGGACAGCCAGATAGACACAACAAAGCCAGACTGGACTCACACAATACCGCTGAGGACAACTTTGTGGTAAAAAAAAAAAAAAGTCTTGTGAAACACATTAACTGGTCCTTGTTTTTGATTGGATTTGATGTATTCAAATATGAGTACATATACAAAGAAGCGAGGCCTGTTTGTAGTTGGTTGCAGAAATGTTAAATGGAATCCACGGGGGGGGACTCATGAAATTAAATCATGAAATTGCTTTTGGATTTTTCATTGTTATACTCACTCAGCCTCTTGAGTATCAAAAGCCCAGAAACCAGAGACACTCTTCATGGATAAAGCTTTGGTGGCAGAGCAGAAATACTTTCCTGCCTCTTCCTGAACCACAGCTGTTTGACATTCTGTCTCGTGAAATGGGTTTAAGTCTATGAGCTGTCTCTGCATGGCTGCATTTGGGTGGAGAAACACAATGAATGAATGTGCTTGTAATAGCATGTCACTGCATAATGGAAAAGACAGCTTACTTTACAGATTGTGCTTGGATTCCTCTCATGGGGGGGAGAATATGGTTCTGGTGATCCGGGGAGTGGATATGTTGTGGACGGCAGGAGAATCACTCCTTCAATCGGCTATTTTTAGCCGGTGTTGTGTGGTTGATGATAATGGCAGACAGATCTTATCTCTGAGCTAATAGAGCCATCACTTTCACTGAGGAGGATCCTCTTACAATGGAGTCTGATTGGTACCAGTGGATTGAGTTAACATAGTGCATCAGCTCCACTATTCATATGTCCCTTTGGGCCCTCATTATACCAGCTACTTCCTCCTGTGACTACTATTGTCTTCTTGAAATTTCATGGGTTAAAAATTGATGAGTGATGAAACCAACGCTCAAACTTAGGATTGATGAATCATGTAAGTAACATTCACTGGTTCCAGATCCTCAGATGTGAGGCTTTGCTGTTTATCTTCTGCATATCATTACTAAGTGAATATAATTGAAATCTGTATGAATACAAGCTATTTTAAGGTGTCTTCTTCGGCTCTGGGAAACTGTGTCGGTATCTTGGACAAAATGATTGAAAGGGACATACTGCGTTTCTTTATCTTCTGTCTTATTTATAATGTTACAATGTCAGATGTGCATATTCAACATGGCCGAAGTTACAGGTAATAAGGTAAATGTATGTAAAAGTAATTTCTGTGAGCAAAAACCGTTTAAAATACTTGACAGACAAGCTGACGTCATCGCATTATTTATATGCTCATCTGCTCCAGACATGCTTCAGCAAGAGTTCACATTGTGTAGCCTACACTGCTACATGTAGCGATATGCTAATGTCAGGGAAACATGTTATTTGGTTTCCAGTGTTGTTAATTTCTCCCCAAGTTTGGATCATGTTCCTGTTGGATCATGTCCAGTTGTGAAGACTTAGGTTTAATAGCTTTTATTAGGAATTATTTTACAGTAGGAAGTGCAGTTATATACTTTGTTACAGTCATTCCCCAGCTGCAAGTACCCTGCTACATGTAGCTACTGTCGAGGAAACATGTCATTTGGTTGCAGATGTTCTTAATTTCTCCCCAATTTCAGATCATATTCCTACTGGAACATGTCCAGTTGTGAAAACTTTGGTTTAGAAGCACTTATTGGGTATTTTTCGCAGTAGAAAGTGCAGTTATACACTCTGTTACAGTTATTCCCCAGCTGCAAGCACACTGCTACATGTAGCTACATGCTAGCATGAGTGAAACATCTAATCTTGGATGCTGTTGTTAATTTCTCCTCAGTTTTTGATCATATTCCTGCTGGAACATGTCCAGGTGTGAAGACTTTGCTTGAAAAGCTTATTGGGTATTTTACAGTAGAAAGTGCATCTATACCCTCTGTTACAGTCATTCCCTAGCTGCAAGCACACAGCTACATGTAGCTACATGCTAAGTCAGGGTAATGTGTAATCTTGGCTGCTGATGTTGTTATTTTCTCCCTGATTCTGGGTCATACTCCTGCTGTAGCATGCCCGGTTGTGGTCAGAAGTGGTTCATGGTAGAAAGTATTTTTTGAACATTAAAGCATGTAAACATGTTCTAGTATAAACCCAAAATACAAGTATCAACCTGGAAATGAGCACAATAAGTTCCCCTCAATAGGGGACTTTTGATACCTTGCTTTGGGCCATTGCACATTTTTCTACAAAACCTTGTCAAAGACAAAACAAGACTAATAGTCTTTGAGAGTGTACTAACTTTAGCAAAACGCCAACGTCAGTATGCTAACATGCTCTTAATGACAATACAAACATTCTGATCGTTAGCAAATAAAGGTTTTAGTTTTAGAAGTACGAGGGTGGCAGGTAGTACACAATGTTGATTTGCATAGCACTACACATATTTACACATAGTTGATTGAGTCTCGCTTACAGAGGTACGCTAATCCTGTGGTTGCAGCCACACCCATAGGTGGGACTCAGTTTTATATCCAAGATCACACACCTGAACTTGATGCCTCTGAGGGAATGCCATTAGTTTAGCAGATATTTGGTTATAAACCAAGTGTGACGAATTATGAAGGTGTGACATGAAAAGTAAGTGAATCACCAAATTTAGTGGCATTCATCCTCTGGGGACCATGAATGTTTGTTCAGAATTTCATGGCAATACACACAGTATATGTTGAGATATTTCAGTCTGCTCGTGGACATTTTCTGGTTCCAGATTTTTGAATTTTGGATTTTTTTTTTAAAGATTTTAGAGACTTAATTGATAGTAAAATGAATAATCCTCCTGCAACCTTAAATGAGACTCACTAGTGTTGCACAATGCAAAGAGATTGAGCTCCATTGAATAATCCCCCAGTTGAGCAGGCATTTACCTTGGAAACAAGAGATACAAATGTGTAAATAATGGCATCAAATCAAAAGGGAAATTCCTTTATTTGAAATAAAACAAAGATTTAGTGCCAGGTGACGGGAACAATCCTCTTATTATGTTGTAGGAAGGAGTTGTTAAGCCTTGTGTCTTGCTGGAAAGCTTGGATCTGTTCTCAGCAATAACTCCTGTGAGACAAAGAAAGCAGAGCCAAGGTTGTGATAAATGAGCGCCGAGGCCCCACATGGAGTGACGTTCTCCAGCCCACGCACTCCTGCCACCGCCCGGCAGTCCTCAAACACGTCCCTGCTTAGAAAACCCTCAGCTTGCTCAATGTGCAGGAGGACACACTGTATTGTCTTACTTCCCAGAATCAGCAGGCATTACGCTTGTGACTCATGTGGCCACAGTACAGTTTTGGCAAGCGTTCAGCCGACGGGACACCCCCGCCACTGACCTTTTAAAAAGAGTAAGTCACCTAAATATCCGTGGCTCACTAATCACCCTTCATTTCCTGCCCGTGTTGCAACGCAGACAGTCCACCGGGTATTGTGACCAGTTCACTGTCTCCTTATGATTTCAGGCCTGTGATGATTTGTGTTCTTTTTTGTTTTGGATACAGAATTTAAAAGGACCGTATTAGGTTTTTAGCTATTAAATGCACATCAACTGCATTTAACATCGCAGCGAACCATGTTGCAAACCATTATATTGTTCTGTTTTTTTAGTTTAGATGTATTTACCCTACTTTTCAAGGCGTTTTTTCTGTTCCAGTAACTTCCATACAATATGAAAATCAATGAGCAGACTCTTGAAACTTGCTTGAGTGGTACAACCCAAGGCAAGTAAATAATTAGGCTGCATTTATATATGTCAGAATTATATCATTTTTGTGAGTCGATGCAGTACAGACTTTATACCTTAAATTAACTTGCATTTAAATTGAAGTATTGCACAACAATAATTTGACAGAAATAAATATAGGCTATGGTTTTACATGTAAAAATTTGGTTCCAGTTTTACAGTTGATTTATTTTGAATATTTAGTTCACTTTCCTCACATTTAATAAAGAAATTCACAAAAAAATGCTGTATATAACTTGGTATTAAAGACACTTTCTGAAGGTCTCAGTCTTGTATTAGACTCGACTGCATTTATACTCAGACTTGTCTCGGTTTCGGACAAAGAGAACTCTTGATTTTATTGAAAGGTTGTCAGAGACCACAACTGCAGGGATATCACTACATGTATTGATAAAGAAAGTTACGTTGATTTCAGCCTCTTAGTGTTTGTTTGTGATTGTTTACATATAGAAAACAAAGGGAATTTCCCACACAAAAAATTCACCTCTGCAAAACCTTTTGATTATTTTATCAAGACATTTCACATGGTACTTACTCATACGCACATACAGTACAGCAATAAGAGAGATGCATGAAGAGGAATCTTCCTTTGTTTTCTGTGGGTGTTTTTATAGGTGAGTCTTTAAGATCAGTTTGAGGAGTGCCTATGGTTTGCAAGTTCCACATTTTATCATAAGTATGTCATACATTGTGGAACTGGTCTGATCTTGGTCATGACTTGGTCTCGGTTTAGGTAGTCTTGACTCCAACACTGTCTAAAGTAAGTTGGGAAACAATGGAAAACTTTTAGATTTAATATTCACATTTAAGGTTTATTAGACATATTAAACATATTGGTAACAAATATACTGTATATAACAGTGGTTCCCAACTGGTCCAGCCACGGGGTCCAGATTTCTCCTTAGTCATTAGTTCAAGGTCCCCACAGTTTAATACATTCAGCGTCATAATTGAGTTTGGCCATGTTGTCGAGCTAATTTGCTTTCTCTGTCAAGTACCTTTCCATTAGTTATTCACTCTACAGTAGGAAATGGCACTTCAAAGAGTCTGCTAATTTTTGTACTGAGCATCCAATTAAACCAGCTATTTAAGTTTAGCATGCTTTAAAAAATGCTGCATAGAAGATATGTAGTTGAAGAAAGTTTGACATTTATTTAGACCCAGCAGCTGCTTAGCTTAGCATTAAGACTGAAAATGAGGACACGTCTAGCCTGGCTCTGTCCGAAGTTAACGCAGTCCACCCACTAGTAGATTATTTCTGTGTCCTGCAATGGTGTAGGGCCTTGACCCCTGTTCAAGTCCTCACTGAGCAAACTCTCACAGATGTCGTGTCCTCTCCACCTCCTGATCTCTATGATTCTTTGGACTGTCTATTTTGGCATGTAATGGTTGTTACAGACATGCTACGCTGGAGTGTGAACCCAACAGGCGTGTTGCAAAGTTTAGAAGTTGACCTCTGTCTGAAATGTCGATTTCTTTGGGACTCCACAAGAGAGATGTCAGACATTAGGTCATACGGCTCAAGCCACTAGGCAGCTGGAGAGACCATCCTCTTCTCTGGTCTAAAGGGGGAGGGGGGGTTCCCCTCGGAGACCTACAGCCAACAACGCGCTGTTTTCTTGGTTACAGAGTGATGTAAGAGAGCTGAAAGAGGTTACTGAATATGTATGCATGCATATACGTGTTAGCCTGCACGGTCTTGGCTGTGATTCCTGTGCAGTCATTCCAATAAAAATAAAAATGCAGTTTGTGGTTTGAGGAGCACGACTCTGCTTTGTCTGGCTCAGACAATTCCCCACAACCCTCTTCTGAAATCCCATCCTCTGCTGTCCTCTTTTTAATTAACTTCCTCTGTCATTTCAGCACAGTCCTCATACTGTGACAAAGGAGAGGCCTCTGCCAGTGAAACATTGGCCTGGCACGTGATGTTATCCATATTTGACAGTGTAGTGCGTCATGGCGTTGGAAGCACTTCTGGATGTGCGCAGCATTTCTAGGTTTGTCTCATGATCTCGTAGAGAGACAGACAGTCTTTTCTTGGAGGATGTGTGGCTGCAGAGCAACAAGAGCGGGTGGCGATTAGCATTTGATCTTCAACAAGCGGGCTGTCACGCCGCCCGCCTGCCAAGAAGTGTGGGGAGAATTGGGCTGGCGATCTGTGGGCACCACTAGCCCGGCGTCATGCTGGGCAGAGGGGCGAAACAGATGGGCCATCTGGTGACTCGCTGGCACAGGACAGGGCTTTTCTGTTCCCGTGTGTGCATGTGTGTGTTTGTGTGTGTGCAGCGTGGACAGACCGGGCCACGTGGTGTTAGGAGACCACCTGTCCTGTGGCTGTTCTTCATCTCTTTCATGTGTGGTCAGCAACGCCACACTAGCACAGCCTGACACAGAGCTTTGCAGGGACATATCATACCCCCCTTCAATTTGCTGCCTGATCTCAAAGTGTGTTTTGGGGATTAATATAAGTCGAGCGCTCATATTGTGATATGTTTCGAACACCCCGTTCTCAGAAAAGTGGTCACCCTTGAAACATTCTTTCCCAGGCTTAAAAGTTGTAGCTCTCCTATCCATCAGCTCTGGTGATTTGTGCCACTGACAGCAGTACACTGCACACTGAGCATGTTCCCATGTTCAAACTCCGCCAGCACCCTGTGACTCGGCCCCTCAGGCTGTAAATTGCTCCAGTGGCTGTCTTTATTGCTTTTATGAAAAGTTTTCTGGCCGACACAAAGAGAAAGTCTTTGTGTCTCCGCAGACAGGCTGGAGCGTTCGTCTGAGCAGAGTGTTCTGGGTTAAAGTTCTGGGCTTTGGAGAGCACAAGGACGCGTGCAACATGGACACTGGAGATAGAGCAACAAAAAAAAAAAGATGCTTGGAGAAAAAGACAGAAAATATCTGGGGAGTGTTGCTTTTAATCTCTCTGGAGGCTCTTTAGTGTTTTCCCAAAGATTTTGTGTTGGAATTGATGGTCAGACTGCTGCTGAATCCTCTATACAAGATTATATACCCACACTGCTTTATTATTGCAGCATTTCTATTCATTTTTAATGTTTTTCCTCTATTATATTTGTCTTTATTTCCCCCCCTTGTATAAAAGAACAACTCAGCATGTTATCTCCTCTTTTCACTGAGCTGCTCTGAACGGGACTCTGCAGTTAATCAAGTGACGGAGTGTTTAGTTTGCAGCAAGTATTAATCATAAACAAAATGTCACAACAGCAGAACTGAAGCATTTTCGAAGCGTTTTCGCGAGGCTGCAGCGCTGATAAATGTTGGCTCTGTCATTGTGGCTGAAATACTGTGAGACTCTGAGACTGTAACCACTGACAACAGTGATCCTGTGTTGTCTGTGTGTAGCAACAAGCGGTCGTTGCAGCTAGTTCTCAGATCACTCAGCCATGACCTTAAACGTCACCCTTAAAATACCTGAGAATTTGTTCTTAATGTAAACTAAAGGACTTACAAAGTGTTATACTACTTGTTTTAATCACACAGTAGCAGGTTTCTTTGACCGCAGCATCTTCATTCATACAGACGAGCAACACACACTTTAAAAGTGCTGCAATAATTTCAGTGAGTTCCTGTCGTTGGTTCTCTTGCACTTCCTCTTTCATGAGCTGTGGTTACATGCAAATAGTTTTTTGTAGCTTTTCTTTGTTTATTTTGCATTTTAAAGAAGCAGTGTGTAAGAGTTAGGGGGATTCTGTGGCCTGTATCAATGAGGATTTGCAGATTACAGCCAGCTGAAACTTCTCCCGGTTAGAATTCCTTCACTCTTCATTGTTTCCGAGGTTTTTACCAGGAGCCAAATTATCCGCAAAGTTCTCTTACTCTCTAAAACAAACAGACCAGGTGATTTAAACCGGTAAAAACATCTAATATAAAGCAGTTTTAATGTTACAAATCAGTGTTTCTTTGAATGTTTGCTGCCTGCTAAGGTGTACTGTTTTTCTCTTATAACTTAAGATCCAGAGGTTCCGGAAATTTTTACCGGGAGCCAAATTATCCGCAGACGTCTCTTACTCTCTAAAACAAACAGACCAGGTGATTAAAACTGGTAAAAACGCCAAGTACAGCAGTATCACATTGCAAATCAGTGTTTCTTCGACGCTCACCAGCCTAGTGCCTACTAATGTGTCCTCACTGCTTTCCTCTGATAACTTAAGATCCAGAGGTTCAGGAGGTTTTAACCAGGAGCTGAATTATCCACAGACGTCTCTTCTTCTCTAAATCAAGTGTGCGTCAAAAAATATTCAACAATTTCTACAATCAGGTTTCCACCTTACCATCTGCATCACCAATTTCCAGTCATGGGTCAAAGTTTCTGCCATCAAGTCTGCTTTTTTAGATCACAACTTTTTGCGTGGGAAATGGCGTACACGACTTTCAGGCATTGTTTTGTGCTCACATAATGTTAAGAAATGAGACCCCGAGTGATTTAAACCGGTAAAACACTGACTGATCAGTGTATTTCTGGCGCTATTCGGCTCGTCACAGAGGGGCTGCTACTCATTGTGGCCGATGCAAAAACGTGAATGGCTCTATCTAGAGTCAGTGTTTGTTTTGTCCATTCTGGGCTACTGTAGAAACATGGCGGTGCAACACGTTGGACTCCGTGGGTGAGGTCCGCTCCCTGTGTAGATATAAACGGCTCATTCTAAGGTAACAAAAGCACGATTCTTATTTTCAGGTGATTACACACTAGGAAAATCATACTTATTATATTCCATTTCTGCCATTATATCCCCTTAAATCCATCACACTCAACCTTTAAATAGGTCTTAAATTTAGCTCACTGAAAAGCCTTTTTGGCTTTCTAAACCCTGCAGCTTTCCCTTGGTCAGCCTTACATGTCTCTGTGATTGATGCCATGTGGTGAAACACACCAGTTCCTAACCACCACACACATTTTAATATCACACCATACTGTACTGCAGCTGTTTCTCTAGTTCCTGTTCCTCTTTTTTTTCTAAGCTTGCATTCAAAGAAGAAACAAATGCTTCCCATAGTGTGTTTGTGTGCGTGTGTGTGAAATGTCCGCAAGTAGCCTTTAACATGATGTGACCATCATATTTTAAGAAAAGACAACATTTCACTTGCCTGCAGTTTGAAATAATGGTTTGGTATATAAACAACGTGAAGTGAGGAGTGGTTCAGAAACTGTCAGAGCTAAAAGACTCTTTTCTGTATCACTCCATTATGGGATGTGACAACTGTTTTTCTGCTCCGCGCTCACCTACTCGGTGCATAAAGAAGGCGCTGGCTTTGTCTTTTAAGTGCTCATGGTCTTTACCTGAGGCAGGCAGTTAGGCAAACACCCACGCCTGCCTTCGCTGCCGCACCGTGGGATCTCAAGGGCACGAGGCTCCTCCATCATCAAACACTGAGGAATTCCTCCTCTGCTGCTGCCGCGTGGTTCTCAGAGTGGCAATAAAGAGACATCAGGGCATTCTCTGGGTTTTAGATGAAACGAGTCACCAGCATTAAATGCAGCTCTTGGCTGTCGTGTTGTTATTTGTTTGCCAGGAGTTTTAAAAAAAAGGATATGTCAATCTCAAGAGACTGTTCTGGTTAAGTAAAGATTAAAAAAATAACAAGCGGTGACACTGACTTTGGAAAAAAAGCTTTGTGTTGAAACTACCACCTGCGTCCTGTTTTGTCATTGTTTTTGTGCAATCACAGAAATATTGTGTGCGCCAGGCCAAAGGAAAGTGGCACAGTTCTTGGATGTTGAAACCGTGTTGTTTTTGTTTTTTTGCTCACAGGATGAAATCTTCGCTCGCAGGGAGAAGTTGAGCTCTGTGCTCGAGTTCAACAGGGCCACTTCCTGATGATGACAGTAAACATGGGTGAGTAGTATTCGAAAGCGGGTTGCGATACGGTCCATGCATACAGAGACGCGCATGTGCGAAACACACAAACATACTGTACACACCACTCTCACATCCTCTGGCAGGAACACCGCGGAAAAACCTAACACATGTGCAAGAGTGTGAGGCGGCTGTTAACAGCTCCAGATGGCCCGCTTTGTACACACTTGTTTAGGGCTTTCTGCATTGTTGCTAGTAACAATGTTGTTTTCCTGATTTTCGTACATTATTCCGACATTTACACTTCATTTTGCACATTCTGGGTGCACACACACGTCCCTCGAAAATTCAAAGTATACTGGTGTTGCACATTTATTTATATTCACACCTGCCAGGCCTGTGAGCACACATATGCACTCCTACACCTAGGCTATGCAAAACAATTCACCCACACACATACACACACACACACACACACACACACACACGCACACAGGCATACTGAGTTCCTTCGTGCAACACAACTTAAACAATAGACTCTCTCCGGTGGTGTATTTGCATGTGCATAGGATCTGTCGGCCTGCAGGAGCTGCAGTCTCTACCTGATGCTAACTAACCTCTGTGAAGAAAACTCAATATTAAATTGTTTGTTCTGCTATTCAAACCCAAAAACAATGCACCATGTGTGCATGATTACTTTAGTGCAGCTTTCATTCCTGAGTCTTTACTTTTCTCTTCTGTCCACTGCGATCCAAATCCGTATTGCCTTTGTTTTTTATAGATGACGGTCTCCAAAATGGACCCGGACAGCACAGAAACTCACAAGGTAAACACCAACTGTCACAGATGAAAAATCAGCATTGCAGAAATTGCTCCACATTTTACACTTTACATTTTACCTTTACGACAATGACAGTTATTCTTTTTCTTGTTTAATATTAAATGAGACAATTGTTAGTACTCTCTTGTCTGTGCATTAAGGAGCCAGCTAAGCCTAGCAATTAAAATTGGCAGCAGGGGCAAAAAGCAAGTTAGAGAATATACTAAGGGACTGTACTTTACTTATCAGAGGAGGGGGTGGCTGGGGTGTGACTTCATTTTTTAAATTATATTATTATTATTTATTATTATCTTGACCCTCACTGAAGCTATAAATATTATTGCTTGAGCCTTCCTGAGTGACCTGGGGAAAATGCATGACCCAATTACCATTACTTTATACACACACCTAGTGTTGGTATTGGAGCCAATGCAGCGAGCAAACAGCACAAGAGTTACCACCAAAACAAACTAAGCTCTAAAGCAGAATGCAAATCCTCCTTACCAATTTCATCATCACACTTTGTGCACTTCAGAAAAATATGGATGTGTGACAGCCACCCGTCCTACCACACAAAACCAAAAACATTTAATAAGACTAGACAGTGTGCAACATGTGCATGTAATGACCGCTCTCCCAAATAAACTTTACACAACAGTAGGGTGGGGGGGGGTGTTTGACCCATTTTGCACCACAGCCTCCCCCCTCATAAACAAAGAACAGTCCCTAAATGACAGTTAGCAAGCTAGCTAACGAGACCTTTCCCTTCTTTATTTAATCACTTTCTATTGAATTAAATGATGCACAAAATGGCACGAGAGAGTAAAAAGCCCAACACAGAGAAGCTCAGAAGCCATGACTAGCATGTTCGCGTTTTGCTAGCTGTTAGCAGACATCTCATAGCTATAGTAGTAGGTCAGGCTCTAAAGCCTCAATATTGTTTTGTGAGGACGTGTAGATAAATATTGGTGGTTTGACCTAGTGTGTCAGTAGATATAATTTTGGCACGTGGAGAAAGCTAAGCTAACAGTTTCCCTTTGCCTCCAGTCTTTTTGCTAAGCTAGGCTAAGCTAAGCTAAGTGCCTCCTGGCTAAACATTAGTGTAGTGTAAATACCTCTCAGGAAAAAATGGGAATGAGTATATTTCCCAAAATGTCAGTTCTTTAACTTGAATTCAGTGAACATAAACCCTCTTTAAGAGCTCATTACATTTGCATTACAGAGACACAAAAGCAAAGAGGAGGAATGTTGCAGCCTTTAGATATTGAATGGAAATGTTTGCAGGCATTCTCCAATGAAAGAGACTTTCGGTAGGGACCTTGTACAAACATTAATTGCGCAACTATTCTCACACACCCACGATACCCTGCATTACATCAGAGTCATTATTCTTAGTGAAAGATTAACTTCAGGGGTTTAAACGTTACACCCATTAGGTGGTAAATTAGGTGTATCGCAGTTTCGACAAACAGCAAGGTGCGTAGAAACGAGCGTGCCTCGCTTGTTACAGCTGGTGTGTGTATGAAGGTCTGTGTGTTGTGTGTGTCGTGCGTCAGAGCTCGGCCCGTGCTGCTGCTGCTGCTGCAGAGTGAGAACACGTTTGGCTCCAGCTGCTAATCCAGCCGGATGCCTTTGCCATGATGTGTCTCTCGGCACCAGGAAATCCCCTCAATGTCTTCATTCAGGCAGCCTGCCTCACACACACAGAGTCGCTGCCTCGCTTGCCCTTACACACACTTTGTTAGCTTGCAAGTTGCAGCACTCGCCTCTCAAAGCCAGTGTTATTCTTAAAACACTCCCGGGGCTGGAGCTTGTGCCTTGCGTCTTCAACTCCAAGCTCTTTTAGCTGTTCTGGTTTCGGAGACAGCTACGGGAGAATAACTCCCTTTATGTAAACTATCTCGGACTGGAGTTCCAACTTCATTTCACCCACTGCCACTTTCACCGTTCTCGGCTTTAGCCTGGGAAAAAAAGAAAGATGCAGAGTGATGATGCAATGCCCAGCAATCAGCCTCCATTGTGTAATGTTGCTCACTCTGCTTAGCTTCCTGGAATTCCCCTTTTTCTTATGCTAGTCACATTTCACCCAAGACACAAGACGAAGACGAACAGGAAATAAACTGAAGGTACCCCAACTTATCCACATACCAGAGAAAAAACAAATTCTCAACCGCTCTCGGTCACGTAAGGTTCCTCAAGTTCCTGCAGTTGGTTTGTGGGGCTGCTCCTGGCAGTGATGTGTGAGCTGGTTGCTTTCCACTGTGCTGGTGGTTAGCCTTGGCTGGCCTCGGCCTGGCAGCGGCTGCCGACCAGGCCTCGGTGATGTAATAAATTCATTTATAGGCGGCCATCACTGCCGGCTCTGTACGCCACCACGCAATTCTCACACTCTCACTGCCCCCTTCGCCAACCAGCCCTCCCACTCTCCCCTCTCTACTATTATCCATAGGCAGCACAGGCTTCACACATACACACACACAGATACACACATGCAGGCCTCTGTTGTTTGTTTTGTATCCTTGACTGCCAGTGCTCAGGGTAGTTTGGAGCTGTGAGCCTGCAGAGGCAGGACTGAAACAAGACTTGCCACCAGAGAGAAAGAGAGGCACGATAATGAGAAATAAAGATGGAGGAAAATGCAAAATGACCAAACACATAGCTGTAAATATGATTATTGTTAAGTTTGCATTTCTCTATTAGTCTAGGTATCCGTTAGGAAGTTAACAGAAAATCAAGTCACCTAAAAATGCTCATTTTTGCTTAATAAAATACTTTTTCCCCTGTCCTTGTTTTTATATCTTTTTAAATTTAATATATTTTAGTTTTGGACAAAAAAAATCAAGGAAATGGGCATTTTGTTGACTTAATTCCTGAAGATTCATCAAAAAATTATTTAATCACAGTCATTTATTTCACAATTCTCAAGTTAAATTCCATCTCTACAAATCCTTCACACTTTTCTTGCATGACACACGCAGAACAATGGCACCATGACGATTATGTTCGCTGTGGTCGCAGAGAGGCCGCGTGGACAAACGCTCCATTCCCTCGTGTCCATCTTTGACTGATTCAATCAAAAATCCATTAATTTCCTGAGGTGGAATAACGCGGTTAGCCCTGCTCCGTATTCAGAACAGAGACGGTGACTCAGTTCCTCCCTGTTGGGAGAGTACAGGCCTGGTCGAGCAGTTAGTCATCCGCCACTCCTGACAGCTTATATTTTAACTAGCCGTCGTCCTGTGTGTCCCAACAGGGAGCTTCAGGTCGGTGTGCTCTATAGATGAATGAAACACTGATTTTTTTTGTGTGGAGGAATGCCGGTTGTTTACACACCTAGTTGTGATTATACTCATTCCTCAATTGTTCTGTCTGTGTTATCTCCCTAAACAAGCACGCAGGGAGGAAGACACCATAAGTGGCTCACCTGTCTCACAATTACCTGGCCTTATCACAATCAAACAACCCACACACGGAGTTATAAACTTGTTGCCACAGAGAGGAATGTCTTAATGAGGCACAATCACAACATGCTACTGCATTTGATAAGAGACATGCTTATGTGATTGTCTCTAATTAGACTTAATTCTCAGTCATTTAGTTCTGGTTTGGTGCTTTGGCATAATAAACCGTTAAAGTTATCATCATTAATTTCAAGAATACCTTACTCTCTGTCTCTTTTAGCTGTTTGCACTAAGGAATCACATTTTATGGGTGCAACTTTCTCTTATCGCTCTGCTGTATTTAGCCTCTGTGTAACAGGAGGGAGTGTGCCGTCATTTCTCACTTTACTCTTGCTGCTATATTAAGATAGTCCAACATGACGTCCACCTCTCTGCTGATGTGGTTCGACCTCAGTTTATGTTAGTGTAATGACTGGGCCAGAGGTGTTTGTGGTCGCCAAGAGAGCTTGTAGGGGTAGCTTCCAAGTAAAAAGGAGCTTAGAGTGTAAAGGAGAATAAATAAAGGTTATGCTGGGAGAAACTTAAAACATGAATGTATTTTTAAAAAGTCAAACACAGCCACAATTCCTTGATTTATGTCAATTGTAACTAGCCTTTTGACAGTATTAACCTTGTCCAAATGCCACAGCACAACAATTTAGGAAATAAAAAACAATAAACCAAACCAAATCAAGTTTATCTTTATCTATATAGCACATTTAAAAACAACCACAGTTGACCAAAGTGCTGTACAAAATAAAAGAATGACACACATAGCAATATAAAATGTACACAAATATATAACAGAATAAAACGGTAAGAACAATTACATACGTAAAAAAGGTTATAAAATACTAAAATATTAAAACCACTGCAAACAACCAATGGCCATTGAAAACATGTACGTTTTAAGATTTGTCATAAAAGTGTCAATGGAGGGGGAGCATTTGATTGAGAACGCTAGGCTATTCCAAAGGTTTGGAGCAGCGACCGCAAAGGCACAATCTCCCTTACCCACCAGCCTCGACCTCGAACGCAATTAAAGCAGACAAAAAAGTAACAGTTTAACCAGATAGCCTGCTGAATAATGTACGGTAGAAGCACAAATATCAAGGAAAAATGACCAAATCAACAAAATCTGCAAGTGTCCAAATTGATTAGGCAAAACACTCCGCTTCCGAAACACTCCCGCTGTGGTACGACACTGTGCAGAAGATGGAACAACACCAGGTAGAAGCCAGAGGAAAATGAGAATGTTGACTTATTCATCTTGTATCATACCTAACTTTAGGGGATCATAACATATCAGGTATAGTATTAATCTGCAGATGACCAAACTTTTCTGTGGATGCCAGTTTTTGAGCTATGACAAAGGCCAAAATGGGGCTTTCAACAGACTAGGTCAGGCTTGTTGTTTGTAGGCGAGCCGATTGCCATAAAACTTGCAGACTCGACCAGCTGGTTAAGAGGAGCGAGGAGTCAGCAGTGAGTGACGATATAAAAAGTCAATAAAACAGGTTTTTCAACAAGTGTGAATCATCACGACCACGAGAGATCCTCGAGCACAAAGTCATATTGTGCACACAAAATATTAGGCTGATTGGACCAGTAGTTTGTAAGATTAGCTGGAAACATAAAGGAAACAGCCTGACTCGGTCAGGTTGTTTCCTTTATCTACTCTCATTCGCATATTTCACAGGGAGCGTTGGTGCGTTGGGCTTTTGTGCCGAAAATTGCTTTCTAGAACATTGCGATATCGATCTGAATTCGGTTAATTGTTCAGCCCTGGTGTTTTTGTGCTTTGACCCCTGGGCGAACCTAACGGACTTGCCCACTGTCGGCCAACAGCTGGCGACAAGAGCCGTACAGTGGGACTTAGATCAAATGGCACCTCGGACCCCATCTGCTCCCCTGTGCTACTATCACACTTTGTATGTGAATGACATTCCCAGTGGTCTTTTACACACATACACATGCACACATAGAGACAAAGATCCCTTTTACTTTAAAGAATGTGGTCTTTCCTGCAGGTGCTGTTTGTGTTGCGGGGCACACACCTGGCCTGGTTTCCCAGTGAACGAAGAGTGTGTGTGTGTGTGTGTTTTCATAATGAATGCACCCGGGGCTCATCTGAGAGGCAGGCAGGAGCTGAGGTCAACGACCTCTTCTTTATATTGTAATCACCGCACTCAGATAATTGGTTCTATTAAAGTCTCTTGATATGGTAATGTCTGACATGCTCATCTGCATGATTGCCCCCTTTAGACACCAGAGCGTGTGAGTGTGTGCGGCAGAAAGTGTGAAGTGGGAGATGAGAAGTGAGAAATGGAGAAGCGGCTAGATGCTGAGCGCCGGTCTCTTTTGCACTTGCAGGTTTTGCTAAATGAATTTTTAAGGGTTTAATGAACGCTATAGACCTGTCCCCTGTGAGGAGTGAAGTGTGAATGTGAAACACACTCGACTCGCTCTTGTTTAGCCTCCCGATTTCTCCCATCAAAGTCAGTTCATGTATGAGCCTGCAGCCACTTTGATTCTGAATCAGTCAGCGTTTGACAAAAGAAAAGATCAATCGTTGTCTGATTACTGAGACCGAATTTCAGCTGAGGAATTACGTTCCTGAAATCCCTCCGTTGATACAGAACATTGACGAGCTTAATAACAGAGCTCCAGGCCACGCACTCGCAACCACATCGCCCCCTGCAACAGCCACTCATAGACACACATGCTGCATTATTAAACACCTTTTCTCTTTCACTGCTTTTGTATGCAGAGTACAGAGTTTGAGAGCCACCAGCATTGTTAGGTTTATCCACAGCATCAGAATTCTTTCACTTCACTCGCACCTAAACAGAGATAAAGATCAGAGAAGATTTGCAGCGTTCAGGTGTACAGAGAAAAACTTTCAAGGTATCTCCTCTTTTCATAGATGTGTTGTTTCGATTTTGTTAGAGAGACACCACTGGACGTTTTTTCCATTAGTGGAAAGTCCACAGATGGCATTTCAACAGGAAGTATCAAACCAGGTGTTGCCTCATTGCGTTGTCTGAGCCAACACAACCTCCAACGCAAAGCACATGACGAACGATCAGACAGACTTGCACTTACCTTCCTGGGCTATCATCACTCATCCGTGACACTGTAAATGTCGAGGAATGGTCACATGTCACCATGGAAAGTGAGTTTAAACAGCTGTGGGTCATTGTACAGTTGTAGTTTCTTTATTGAACTTCACTGGAGTGAGAGTGATTTCACTGAAGTAATATGTGTTTGTCTTGTTTAGATGACGAGGAGGCGCTTAACTCCATTATGAAGGACCTGGCAGCCCTGGGCCGCTGCTACACCCAGCACAACAGCCACAAGCCCAAGAACAGAACCTTACTCTACAGACAGGTACACATGGCATCCATTTGTGCTTCATTTAAAGGGACAATGCATTTGTGGTCTATATTTTGAGTCTAGATGTCAACCTCTGACCACCTCTGGTAGGCTGAAATGGTGGCTGTAAAAGGTTTGTGGTTTGTAAAATGGAATTCTAATGCTGAAGTGGTGTCAAAACATCCTTGGCAATAGCTGGGCAGTGTATCGATATTATACCAATACTGTGATATGAGATATTGTCTTAGATTTTGGATATTGTAGTATTTTTAATGTTGTCTTCTCCTGTTTTTAAAGGGACAGTTTACCCCCCAAAAAGAAATACATTATTTTCCTCTTACCTGTGAGTGTTTTGATGTAAGTTGCAGAGTGTTTTAGAAATTGGCTATAGAGATGTCTGCCTTCTCTCCAATATAATGGCACTAGATAGCACTCAGCTTCTGGTGCTCAAAGCGCCAAAAAAATACCTTTGAAAAACACAACAGCAATGTCTCTCTCAGGAAATCTTGATCCGGTTACTCAAGATAATCCACAGATCTTGTTGTGGGCAGTTTCACGTAGGGACTATTTGCCAACCTTGCAAAAGGAGGCATGCAACTACTGCTAGCTCACCTGGCATCACTGAGCTAGCTAACGTTACAGTTTAGCCGAAGGGACCCCAGTTATGTTAAGATCTCGCCATGGCATGAGCACGAGCCTCTCATACGTGAGTAGATGTACGCTTCCTTCTGCGAGGTGATTCGGCTTCGACATTGCTGTTGAGTTTTTCAGATATATTTGTTTGAGCACCACAAGCTGAGTACCATCTAGTTCCATTATATCCGAGAGAACCAGACATCTCTACGACCGCTATCTCCAACACTCGACAACTCAAACCCAACCCAATCCTAAAACTTCAATTAAAGGCCCAGTCCCTTTTACTTGCCTGATGTGGCAACATATTTTGACAAATAAAGGCCTGTCTCAATTAGAGGCCTGATTTGGTTGCCAAGCAGTTCATCTTTATACAAGTTCTTTGGATGTATAAAGGCTACCTATCTGAGCTTAACGTTAGTTAGCTGCTTAGATCGCACATACAAATATAAGTGTTTAAACTTTTGCCAATATGGAGATGCTACATGTCGTTAGCTAAGTTAGATTCTCCATAATTCAATCATTCAGTTCATTTACTGAAAGGCCTGTCCCAAATACAAGCCTGTTGAGTTCAGTGATTTAATACTAGCCTGGGCTACTAAATGAAGTTTTACGGTAGCTAATTACCACTACAGGTAAGAGGAAGTATGCGTGAACTGTCTCTTTAAAGGCTGTATTACAGTAAAGTGAAGCTGTTCTATTATTTGCTTTTACCCACTTAGTCATTATATCCACGCACTTACTCATTATTGATCAAATAGTCAACCCTGCAGCATCACTGCAATATCAATATCAAAGTATTTATGCAAAAATATTAGATTTTTGCATAAATACACAGCTACATCATAATTGCATGAGCTTATTTATCCATATTTTAATAAAACAGTGAGCGATTGGGATGTGCTGAGTATACAGAGATCAGAGAAGAAGTGGATTATGTTGCGTGAATAGTTTGAGATGAAGCTTTTTCTGCTGTAAAACCACCCTGCCATTGGAAACCATTGTAACGGACGTGAGCGCAGTCCGATCACAGCTGCTGCTCTTCATGCAAACTATAAACTTTTTACAGCCTTCGTTCAAACCTACAGGGGGTGAGTGCAGGTTTTTTGAGTATCGCATTAAAGCTGTCGCACATTCTGCTCAATTACAGTTTATTAACCACACACACCAAGAGCACAGCAGTGCCTTCAACCTTTACTGTCACTCTGGGTGTTCACAAAAAAACCTCAGCTGCACTTCCTTTTTGATTTTTTTTTTTTTTTTGTTGGACTGACAACTGCTGGCTGCCAAAGTCAGGTGAAGGTTGTGCTGTAGTTGAGTAGAGGACATTGTGCAACTGAGAGGAGCTTATTCTGAGTCTAATTCCGACACATTTTACAGATGCTAATGTGACACTGTGCTGCATTCATTAATGTTTATCGGCATGGGAATTCTAGGCTTGAATCAAAAAGGAGATTTGACACTGTGCGGGATGTAGCGGCACGTTGCAGGTGCAAACAAACAAAGCAAGTTGGAGTGTTTGGTCCAGGTTGTGCTTTAACTGGTCCACTGTGACAATGAGAAATCTGAGGACAGAGAAATATGCGGCAAGGTGGGAATACATTGTTAATGTGCACACATCATGCACATAAAACTTACATACACACTCGTTATGTGTCTGAGAATTTATTTGTTGCCTGTAAATTACATATGATTATGGTGTTTATTAATGTTGGAATTTACATTTAATTTGTGTTTTTTTATTTCTATTTATTTATGTTTGTTTTGTTTGTTTGTTTTTTAGATTTTTTTAAATTAAAGAAATATTTTATTGAATTTTATTTTATTTTTTATATTTTGAATATATATAAACCAAGTCACATTTTGGTCAACAAATCATATGACTCTTTCTTTCTCTGTTGGTATTTATTTGTACAAAAGTAAACATTTTAATTACTAATTACAAACAAAACAAAGACAAATCTGGGTTTACATTACATTATAGGATGTGTCTTAAAATATACCATTTAGACTTCTACATTCGCAAAGTCATCCCAAACAAAGTTAATGTTTTATTGCCTGCCACCTTCCAGAGTTTAATTTCTCTCAGTCACCTTGTGTCGCTTTCTGAAGTTGTTTCCTTGTGTGTTTGTTCCCTCTGTGGAATGATAATTGGTAAATCCTCTTGAAGCACCAGTGTTTATGATGCGCCATAAACAAACAGCGAGGAGCAGAGACAGTTTCCGCTTAGCGTTGGGGTAAACCCCTACTTTTTTTTTTACCCGGTTGCTCACAGATATGATGTCAGTTTATCACCATGACCTCATGCAGACTTGCAGGCTCCTCCAGATTCCTGCTCTCTTGGGCAATGACTCCAAAAATAGAAAACTTATATTGTGTCATGCCACCTCTGGAGTCAAATCGAGGGATTATGTTGTCTTTGTACTGCAGGACAAAATTCAGCAGCAGCAGTGCAAAACACGTGTCATTATAATGTTGTTTGTCACTTAAATTCCTTGTCCAGCTTATTGCTTTTATTTATTCAGAAAACCAAATCCCACATTTCAACTTTCCACTTCCATAACTCCCCTCTGTTGTTATTTTTCCTCTCAACAGGATTTAAGAGTCAAGCTGGAGCATGAGAGAGAAAAACGGTATGTTGGAACCTCTGTATTGTTTTTTCTGCTCCTCTGTCCAAGCCTTAACTCCTCACTTCGGATCTTTCTTGTTATGCTTTGCCATGCCTGGGATTTTGGTGTCTAGTGGAAATCACAGTTACATGCCAGAGTAGCATAAAGAGAGAGGGAAAATTCCTGCTTTGACATTTAGCCGCGGCCTTGTGTTTTCAGGCTCGGACGGGCTGTTTGAGAAGGGAAAAGAAACAGAGAGAGGGCCCGTGAGAGGGAGTGAGTGAAAAGACAGTGTCCAGTCTTCCAGGCACACCCCAAATTAATACTTCATCGTCTGTGTTTTCTGTCCTCCCTCACACCACCAGCCTCGGAGTTACTCAAGAGGCAGAGCCTGGTCACACAGACTCTGTCTGGAGACGGCCTTCTCCCACCGAGGTGCCTTACAGTTTGTTTACCACGCTGGAGCACTTTGAAAGTGGCGGCGCCCAGTATAAATAACAGATCTTTTGAAACGGGAGAGGCTTTATTTGGTGCTGGGCTTCATTTTGTCTACACTGGGTTGCAGCTTCCATGTATGGATGCTGTGGGAGCCTCTCAGGTCCTTGTCTGGCCTTTAGCATCACATCCTGGTCGAGGCCCAAGTTCACAGACAGACTTTGTCCCCTCGTTAAACAACCCGCAGAGAGTCTAAACTCCAAACAACTCCTTAGGGGGTGAAATGACAAACACAGAACGCACTGTTACAGTGGAAAACACATCAGAGGGAGACTGACCAGAACTTACAAGAGTAATTGCCTTGATTCATCAGAATATAGAGCGGGGGAAACAGGCGCTGGTTCAGTGAGGCTGTGATTAGAAAACCACAGGCTCTCAGGAGTGAGAAAGAGAAAGGAAACGACACGCTCCTCTTGCAGAATACGGCTTCACGTTGGGCCTCTCCACTTTTTCACAGCCCTAATTGGCTACTGTTGAGCTAGAGACAAGTTTTTCATGTTCCTGTCTCTCTGTGTTTCTGCCTCCCTCTGTTTCTCCGTCTTGCGGTCTTCTTCTCTTTCTCTAGAGCTCCCCTCACACCGCTCTGCTCTCTGGGAACAGACAGACAACAGCTCACCCTGGAAAACTCCATTCACTGCTTTCAAAAGCAACTTTTTTTCTTTAATTCATCTTGTGAATTCACGCTCCTCTCTTCTTTCTGTCATGTTGTTAATTAGCTTTTTTCGTGTTACGCTTGTCCGAGCTGTGACTGCTTTCACTTTGATTTACAGTAGGGCCTGTTTTGGAAATCAGTAGGATATCCTGAGTTTGTTACCTCCTGTGGTAAAATAATAATATCATATTGTAGCTTAAGCATGGCCTACATATGTATTTATTTAAAGCTGCCCTAATCACTGGTCTTAAATTACCAGTGGATTACATTATTATGTAAATGTAAAAGGGGTCATTTGAACTGACAAAGCCACAAAGAACTGACCCTGTTGTAAGCTCCTTTTTAAAACGGCCACTTTCCAATCCTACGTTAGCAACCGTAAAGCATAGAGGCCTGTCAAGCTTTCAGAACAAAGGAAAATACTGTGACTATGTGCATATGAAACCTGCAAGCCTGACAGCAGATATCCTCAAAGTTTAGACTAACACGTTAGCTAGTTAGCACGTTAGCACGTTAGCAAACAAAGACGGTGAATAATGATTATACGTTACTTAAATTTTAACATTAAGTGAGGTAGTTGTGTACCACTTGAGGCTTTTTTAGCTTTAAACAAATGTAAAAGAAGGATAATTTCCTTTTGCTAGCAATGGGCTAAACATATATTAGATAATGAAGGCTAAAGGAAACGTTTAAAATAGAAGAATATCAGGGTGTCTACAGGTCCTTAACCAGTCAACGTCCTAAATTCAGTGTTACAGCAATAAGGCCTTGAAAGTTCTTAGATAGTCTTAAATTTGAATTTGTGAGGTCTTAACTGCTACAAACATTTTATCTAATTTAATTTATCCATTTTTTAATTTGTGTTTGTGAAAATAGCGAAGACTTTGTGGTTAAAAGTTAACCATCATTTTACTTCACACTTGCACTTACCTGTTGGGAAAATGTAGATTGACTTAACTCACTCTAATAACCATATTTCCTACGTAACACTTCACAAGACCACATACTACTTGCCTGCAATGCTTACCTGCGATTCTTTTATAATGATTTGTTCAAAAATCTGTCCTAAATTTGGTTAAAATATGTCTTAAACAGGTCTTAAAAAGCATTAAATTTAACTGTCTGATACACCCTGTATATTGACTTAGCCTGCACAAGAACATTATTGTTCCTGCATGTTTGTCCTTAATGAAATTATCAAGACACAGGGTTCTTGAAGCTTGCATCGCATCCGATGAGCTTTTCTCTTATTTTTAATGTCCTTTTCATTCTAATTAAGCATTTGGAATATCCCTCGCTGATATTGCTGAAAACGCCAAATTGACTTGCTGAGTGCGAAAGTTTTACAGGCTTGACAACAGTAACCGAGGCGGGTGGGCTTAGTGAAGGCTCAACCGTCATCAGACTCTGCAGTTCCTGACAGCTCTACAGAGTGTTTTAGCTTCTTTTAGCTCAATGTTTTGTTTTCTAATCTGCAGCTTAACTGTTTTTACCCAAGCTTAAAGTAAAGTAAATTTTATTGTCCCCCAAGGGAAATTCGTCTTGGTGCTCGTAGTCGCAAGCAGCTTTAGTAAAATGCTCTAAAAACCCACTGTACACTGCCTGCCCAGCACCAAACGGCAGACAGACTAAGTTAGCCAGTGAACATAGGAAAGCATAGAGTGGTGCAGAAATGGGTCCTAAAACCTGGAAGTAAGTTAGCATTTTTTTCATCGGGTTTGGATAGATGCCTGAAATAGTCTTTGTGTAACACAAAATGAAGAGATTTTTGACATAAAATGGTCAGTAAATACCCTACTCGTGAACTTTTAAGCTTTAACATGTGTTTAAAAAAGCAGTTGCTAACAAGTGGCTAAATGAGACTACAGAGGTTGTCACCAAACACAACTCCACAGCCTGGCGGCAACGTTGAAGTCATGGGACCGTGGTGTTCGTTTATACCCTAATGTTTGCATGTTTGCATTTACACTTCAAAAATAAAAAAAGTTGTGTTCATTTTTGAAGATTATCTTGATCAACAAAACATGCAAATATAAGGATAGAATAGAATAGATCTTTAATGTCCACCATTGCTGGAAATTTGTCTTCGGCTCACCAAACACAAAAGCCAACATTGTAAAAAAGAGACTAATAGTCAGTAAGACAAGCACATTACACAGTAAAGGATACTGATGACACTTGGGATAAAGGACTTCTTAAATACATTCTTAGTTACCAGAAGGACTCTGTAGTGCCTCCCGGAGCTCCAGAGCTTCAACTGGCTGAAGAGAGTATGGGAGCTATCTGCCAAGATACTCCTTGCTTTCTTCCTCATCCTTTCTGTAAAGAGTTGGGTCAAGGGCTTTTGTGGCCTGCCAACTATTTTACTTGCCATTGTTACTATAAATTGTTATTATAAACGTTTGTTTGCAGTGGAGCTAATTTGTGGCAATGATCCAAAAATCCAATGGAAAAATCCTGGCAGCGCTCTATTTAGCAGCTAAAGAGCCCGATACTTTTTCCAAGAGTTGGTGGAGAACAAACGCAGAGCTAAAAGAGAGAGTAAATGTTAACTTGCATTCATCAAGTGGACAAAAACATGACTCTAAATGAGCGCTGGATGTGTACAAATGCATCTGTTTGCTAGCATGTTTGCCATATCATCTGAAAATGCAATATGTCAGTATTGCGTTTTCACTTGTCCCCACTGCCTACAAGTGGCCAAAAAAATCACTTCAAGCAGGTTTAATGTTTATATGTCTAGAGAAAATTATATAAGCTTAGCATTGGCGAAAGCAGCAAAACATAACATTTACAGTCTTGACACAAAACACAGGCAGTAGTACAATAAAAATCCCATAAAAGCTTATTAAATTAAAAGGCAACTGAACTACATTTCTGAGCCTTTGTCAAAAAACGTTTCAACTCGAGCTGCTAAGCAAGAAAACCTGAATCTGATTATGACGGCACTTATGGCCAAGTTCTCAATAACACTCTGAGAACACAAAGGTGAAATCTTTATGTTTTTTTATTTTAAAAAAAACCTCAACTGTATGATCATAATCCAAGTTACAGCACCAGTGTGAATTACAAGTTATATCTGAGCACAGCACTTAAGGTATTAGGAGTCCCTGAGTCAGGATAACCGTGTTGTCTGTCCACAATGGAATCTAATTGGACGCTCTCTCTTTTCATTGGCAAGCGCTGAAGGTTTGGGGCAGGAAATAGGAGCTGTGTCTCTCTCTTCCCCCTGGCTCTGCCTCAGGGTCTTCTGCCAGAGAGTGAAGGAACTGAGCCAGACCTGTTTTTTTTTTTTTTTTACTGGTGTGATTGTGTCCATGAGAGAAAGGCTAAGAGAAAGAGAGAGTGTGCTGAGACGTGTGAAAGCATTCTTTCTACTCGGCAGATCTGTGCGTCCACATGCTCGCACAGAGGAAGGAAAGCCATATCTTTTGGAGCAGCATCCTCACAACCCCCCTCCCCCCTCCTCCACATCCCTCCAGCTCTTTATCAGACACATCATCATCGAGTATAAACAGAGACGGAGAGCGTTTAGCTGTGCTGCTGCTCGCCTCTGATCTGCAGGCCTCCCTCTTCCCAGAATGCTCTCCTCAAATGAGGGAACCAATGAGCAGTCATTAAGATAGGCAGAGCTTTGGCCTCTGATGAGGAAATGATGGGATAAAAACAAGTCCTTTTATCAGGATACTATAAAGAGATAGTGGGCTACGGATTCTTCAAAAGCAGAGAGTGAGGGGAGACGGATAAAGAAGAGAGGAGAAGAAGTGCTGGAGAGAATCTCTTTCTCTTTCTTTCCTTTTATTTTGTCAGGCTGTCTCCTTTATTTTCTCTCTCACAGTCTGTAAATATCTCCACGTCTCTGTATCTGTCACTCTTTAAAAGAGGAGGGAAAGACACACATCCTGCTGCTTTTGCTGCCGCTCCAGATTTTTTCCCCTTTCCTCTCAGGAAGTTTCCCATCTGCCTTTGTGCCGGCTTAGTGGAGAGGCCCAGTGGTGTTGAAACAGTGGCCGATGCACACACTGATTGGGAAGCACACTCATGCATGTAGAGCTTTACAAACACGCACGCATCCATATATACACTCACTACAAACACTCGCTGATAAGCTCGGACAGACCGAGTGGGCACACTCAGTCGTACACGTAGGCGGACAGTAGATAAGACATTCATATACATCAGCGGGGGGTCACTCTGGCACTTTGTGTTTGTATTGGGTTGATTAATGCCCCTTTGGCATCAGCTCGCTCCTCTCCTTGACCCAGATGACCTGCCCATTTCTCTTCTTGTAACCATAGAAACACTGTCATAAAATGGATTAGGAAGACATTCTTACATGGTCATCCAATCTAAACACCAGTATAGAATATCTCCTTCTTCCTGTCCCACCGTTTTCCCCTCTGTGTCATGTTGCCATGTAAAGAAATTCTAACACACATGTTAACTATGAGCAGGTATAGCTGCCAGTCACATGCGATTTTGTCAAAGTCCCAGCTCACAGTGGTTTTCAGTTTCTGAGCTCCTGAATTTCACAGCTAGACACAACACTGGCTTCTTTTTCCGACCTCTGACCCCGCCAATGTTCTCTGCTTCCCAGAATCATCCCGTTTCAGAGGCCGCTGAAGATCAAGGAGCTGCTGCAGAAAGTGACCGAGGCCTTTGGCCAGCAGATGGATATGTTCTTCATGGAAAAAGAGGTACAAAAACAACTAGCAGACATTCAGTTAAGAGCCTTGGCGGCTGATATGGGTCTAATTAAGAATGTCACAAGCATTCAGAAAACAAAAAAGTAGCTAATACTTTATCTAGGTTCCATTGCAGTAAGATACTGTCAGTGTCTCGAGAGCTTAGAAAAAGCCTTTTTTTGTAGACATATAAGATTCTTTTACTTATTTTCTGTCATACATTTAACACAGTGTCAGATATTCATATTTAACATGGCTAAATTTATAAAATACATACAAAAGTAATCCATGTGAACAAAATCCTTAGGCTTCAGACCATCCTGAGTTTTTTACTTCTTTGGCTACATGCTGACAACAAGTTTTTACATTACATAGCCTACACTGCTACATGTAGCCATATGCTAACGTCAGAAAAACATGTCATCTTGATTTTAGATGTTAATTTCTCCCTGATTTTGGATCATATTCCTGCTGTATTGTGTCTGGTTGTGTTAAGAAGCTGTGGATACTGGGGATAGTTGTATATTAGTTGTTAATAAATTTGGGAATTTGTTGAAATAATATGAGTTTTTTGTTTTGTTTTGTTTTGAAAAAAAGTCTTTCATTTATTCATGTTACTACTGGAACTTACGGTTGTGAATATATTGGTTTAAAAGCTTTTATCCGTGATTTTGCTGGTACAAAGTGCCGCTATATTTTGATACAGTCATTCCCTAGCTGCATTTACGATACAGAGATACCAAGGCGTGGAAGACCTAAAGCAGAGTGTCTCAGGCAGAGGGTGGATACAGGTGTTACAGCACAGACAGTATGAGGAGAATAAAATGGTTTTTGACCATTAAAGAATTTAAATATGTTCTAGTGGGAACTCAAAATACAAGTATGACCCTGAAAATGAGCATAATAGGTCCCCTTTAACATGACAACCACAACATCTACAGTGCGTCATGCGTGCCCTGATGGTCTTACATGCCACCATTCTGGAACAATGGGGAATTAAAGGTCATGTGCTGTATATTTTCTTGTCCTTTCAGTTGCTGCTGCCCCTGAAGACCCAGGAGGACCTGGATCAGGCGGTGCTGACGTTGAGCTGCAGCTCGGGGGCCAACGGGCTGCTCAGGATACTGCTAAAGACCCCTAAGAACAACCATGTGAGTTCCTAACAACATACCGCAGATATGAACTGATCATTGGAGACACTTTGACACATAAAATAAAGAAGCGATGTCACTGTGTTTAAATAGTAGCCATGACAACTGTATTGGGAACAGCTGCAGGTTAGTCACATGCTGACAGTTAGCGTGAACTCAGCTGCATGATGTCATTCTCTTTTTAAAACTATGTAACCTCTGAATTGAGTAAACTGCATCAGAGCTACTGAACACAGTAACTCAGAGGAAACAAGCTTCCCCCTCTGACTTCATGATGTAACTGAACAATGATGTCATGCCGTCCTCACTTCCCCTCCTGGTTCTTTCCTCTTTCTCCGCTTGCTCCACTTCCTATGTGTTTTCTCTTTATAGTACCTACAGGTGAACAGCAGGGACAAACAGAGCGAGATGAAGTCATCACGGTCACTGGGAGATCTGAAGGGCTCCCTACTCAAGGGCTCGGAGAGAGTGCGCAAACACTCGACAGGTGAGCTGCCATGTAGAAACACACACAAGAATGAAAAACTGATGGACCAATCAGGATGCCATTACGGCTCTATCAGGAGCTGTAAAGACGCAATTTCTCCCAGAAAAGCAAAAAAGCAAAGAACCAAATCCTGCTGATGCCGAGATTTCTTCCCCACCTGCTAAGGCCTCATGGGTGGCTTGTCAGTGTCAATTTACAACACAGAGCGACGCCAAAGTCATAGCAATGTCAACGGCGAGATGAGGGACATGCTTTGTCAGAGTGGACAAATGCAAATTGGAGGTGAAAGTGACAACTTTAACAGCCGGAGAGATGTCAGGTCAAAGCAAGGACAAGTGTCTGCTCTCATACCAAGCAGCTCTCGGTCTGCATCTTCACCTTGATTAGTTTGCACTTTGATTCTGAAGATGTTATGCAAGAAGTGTTGATCCTCAGATGTTGAAGGTGTAATGCAGCCTATGTTTATTCACTCTCTCCCTAAGAGTTAGATGAGAACATCCTAAGCACTCTCATATCTGTTTGTCAAATGCAAAGCTATTATATTATTGAAGAATATTGAGGCCATCATGTTTGACTATTTCGTAGCCCTGTCTGGTGATTCAAAGGCAAGATATAAGAGGAGAGTCGCCCTCATGCTTGCTATCATGACATGGTTGGTGCCATTGGATACCTTAGGTTGTCTAGTTTTACATGACACCACTACCTCCGTGCTAGCTTAAATAATGAGTAAAGTACGATCATTAGTACAGCAGTGTTACTATTTAGCGACTTTTCAGACCCCCTTAGCGACTCTTTCTAAAAAGCTACTAGCGCTATGGTTTCGGTGCTGCTGGACCATTTTTTTGAACTTTCTTGACGAAGGTCCAGTAAGACTGAAACGTTAGTGTTACTAATAAATCGTAAAGATGAGCAAGAGCAGTGTGCGGGATTTTCTGTTGAAAGACTCGACTCGAGTGACATTTTCCAACACAACCAGTCACATGGAGGCTCTGCAGCACGTTGTCGTGTTAACGTCACAAAGAAAACAATCTTATTTGCCACTTTTCCGAACAGTTCTCTGCACTGCTACAAACCATACCAGAGGTGATCTTTCCCCCGATGCTATAGTCCCGTAGCAAAAACAGACTGGAAGTAGACTTTGAAAATGCCCAGCAGATGGTTAGCGTAGCTAGCATAAAGGCTGGAAAAAGATAGCCTGGCTCTAACCTACGGTAACAGCATATGCCTAACAAAAAATGTCTATCAGCATGTCTAGCTCTCTAAATAAATCCATTTACGGCCAGTTGGTCAAATCTGGCCGACAATAGGGTGCTGGGTGCCCCATTGACCATTTTCTAATTCACAATGAAAGTAAACTGATTCACATTGGGATTTTTTTTGGTACTATGAATGTCAATCAGTGTCAAAGTACATTTGAAATGCATCAAAATAGAACTTGTTTATCAAAAACAGTGCCGGGGCGGGATCCCCCTCTAATTATTTATGTATTGATAATTAATATTTGTTTTTTAACTGGCCCCTGGCCTCTTGTCCTTTTGCAAAAGTGGCCCCAGGCAAAACGAAATTGAGTATTCCTTCCTTACTGTATATGTTGTTTGTGTAATCTGACCAGAAACCAGTTTCCAGGCAGTTAGTTTAGCTCAGTGGTTCCCCACTGGTCCAGCCAAGGGGTCCAGATTTGTCCTTAGTCATTAGTTCAAGGTCCACACAGTTTAAAATACTCAGCGTCATACTTACCTTTGTCCATGTCGTCAAGCTAGTTTGCTGTTTCTGTTGAGTAGCTGTCTGTTATTCAGTCAGTCTACAGCAGGAAACGACACTTTCCTGTGCACATATTCACTGTACATGAAAAGAAAGTTTGTTTCTTGTAAACTTGACACATTCATGAGTCACTTGCGGTCCATTCAGCATAGCTTTATATTTATCAGATTACTTTAACAGACATGAGAGTGGTGTATATCTTCTCATCTACCTTTTGGCAAGAAAGCAAAAATGTCAAACTCTTCCTTTAAGACAGACAAAGGTCCTTTTTTTGTCACGTCACACTCTTTGGCTAGATAACACGGTACACTCCAGGTCTGCCGTCCCTCCTGGCTTGTTTGGTAACACAGCATGAAGGTTTATTTTGCTCTGTGAAATACTGAGCTCTCCCCCGTCTCCCGTGTCTGAATCTTTTCATTCCACTTATATCAGGTCTACCCAGAAAGGTCAATGTTGCAGTCACATCTCTCAGAAACATACAGAAACAACCCACACTCCTTTGCATTTTCGCAAAGCAGCTGAAAGCTCTTTATGATCGCTGTCGGCGCCAATCTCTCTCACGTAGCCCCAATAACATCATCGCCGTCACCATCCCGGGTCGTATAAATTGTATAGAATTACCCGGCTCTCTATCAATTCCCCTGCCAGCCACAAGTCAGAGAGGCTGAGAGATGGAAGTGGAGGGAGTGGTGGCAGATGAGAGGTGACAGGAGAGCGGTCACAGTGGATGGTTGAGTGAAGATGTGATGTGAGCCCGGGTACCTCAATGACGTATAGCAGCAGGGGGAGAGGAGAGGACGGCGAGATGGGACAGAGAAAGAAAGAAACTTAACTGTGAAGAAAAAGAAACCAGACTGTTTACGGATATTTTAACCATTCCTGTGCATCCTGGCGCCTTTTGCCCTCTGTGTACTTTTTCAGTATTCCTGTCAGCTCAGCCAGACTTTCAGTAGGTCTTCTAATACTGTCAAGGACGAGTGCTCAGTCTCCGCCGCAGCTCAGCCGGGGGAGCGTTTGTCACAGTAATTGAGGTTAGAGGTGGCGGCAGTGTGGTTTAGTAAATCACTTCTCGTAGTCCTGGCACTGTTGAACTTGTACCCATGAATAACACCGTGACGCCGTTTTCTCCCCTCTGCCCCTCGCTTTCATCTCTTCATCATCTTCCCCTTGTACTCCCGCCGTCCCTTCTCGCCTTCTAAATGTCTCCTTTTGTTCTCTGATTTTACATTCCTCTTCCTTCTTTGCACTTAATTCTTCCATTCCCCTCCCTGCAACTCCCTACTCCCCTTCCTCCACCCTTTCAAACTGTCCCAGGTTCCCTGCACACAGGTCGGACATCCCCGCCTCCTGGCAGCGTCCCTGAGGAGCAGCAGCAGATTGCCCGCCAGGGCTCCTACACCAGCATCCACAGTGAAGGGGAGTTCATCCCTGAGACACAGGACCAGAATGTAAGAGCATGTCCACAGGACAAAGACAATTAAAAAGTCTCAGGTATGGGGCGTCGGAGGCTTAGTGGTAGAGCAGGCGCCCCATGTACAAGGCTGTTGCTGCAGTGGCCCGGGTTCGAATCCAGCCTGTGGCCCTTTGCTGCATGTCACTCCCTCTCTCTCTCCCCCCTTTCACACTTACCTGTCCTATCTATAAAAAAAAAAAGCCTCAGGTTCTGGATAAACTCTCTTCTGTGATTGGCTGGTGTAATGTAAAATTCTCATGTAGTCCATGTTCTTCATATACTGAATGGAAACTTGCTAGTTTACTCGAAATGGGAAGCTATGTGAACGTGCTCTAACTTGAGCGTTCCCAGTAAAGCACAGTAATGACGAACACTCCTAACCTTCTAACTTGGCTCCTATCTAAAGACCAGATGAAATTTCAGAGCATCTAGCTTCAGTATCATGACGAATTTCTGAGTGATAGGCAGGCAGGATATATCATTGGTAGGAATTTGATTTGGTCGTTAAAAGGTTGGTGTTTCATAATGGAGAGCACCCGCCGGTGTACACCGATGGGATGGCAGTATCTGTCGCCAAGAAAGAAAGACGAAGCCCATCATAAGCACCACGTAACCTCCTGTTGGGGGTCATGGGGGGGCTGGAGCCTATCCCAGCCGACATTGAGTGAGAGGCAGGGTACACCCTGGACAGGTCACCAGACTATCACAGGGCTGACACATAGAGACAGACAACCATTCACACTCACATTCACACCTACGCACAATTTAGAGTCACCAGTTAACCTGCATGTCTTTGGACTGTGGGAGGAAGCCGGAGTACCCAGAGAAAACCCATGCTGAAATGGGGAGAACATGCAAACTCCAGAAGGAGACCACAGAAGGACCCCCCCACCCTGGATTCGAACCGGGAACCCTATGAGGAAATTTATATTTTGTATTTTTTGGCACAATATGACTGAAAATGTGAGCCAAAAGGGTTAAAAGGCATTTTTTCTTTAATCCAAACTTTAAGATATTTGGCGAGTGACCCGAGTACACACAGAAAAATTCTGTTTAATGATTTTAACCCGACAGAGGTCTGACTTCCCTTCGCCTCTGCTGGACTTACTTGTTTGCCTTTGCCTTTTCCATTATTTTAAACCAGGACATCTTAAGGGAGTCATGTGTCAAAGCAAAACCAGTCATTCATTTTAACCATGTTCAGCCAAGTGAGCTTTATTTAATCGTGTTTTTAGTCTTGACAGTATACTGAAACTGTAGCAATCCTAATAAATGTACCGCAGCAGCTAACATTGGCTTTATAACACTCTAATTTGGCTCTTTGTAAAGGTTTTGTCCAGCAGTCAGTCACACAGAATAATTTACCCTGAGATGTGTTGAAAGATTTTAACACAACATAGAGCTCTTTGCCTCTCTTAACTCAGTTATGGGAATACTGCTCTGCTGTACTTGTAATGCGTCTTTGCCTCTGTTATTTTTAAGCCGGACGCCTCAAGAGTCTCATTCCTGATAGGGCCATTTATTAAAGGAAACAAAAACAGAAAGCAGTTCATTTTTAAACCCTTTAGGCTGAATGAATGTCCTTTATTTCATTGTTACGTAGTTTAAAGATCAAGTTGACTGTTTTTTCAAACCAGACTGTTTTAAAATGTTATTTCCTGTTATTTATTATTGTGTGCAGCACAACAAATTGGGCAATCGTTTCGTGCTTAAAACCCGTGATAAATCATCTTTCTAGGAAACAGGAAGCTCCCAGGATAGTGATTCTCAGAAGGGACAGATTTCCTTGGCTATTGTGTAAAATCCTTTAACATATGACCACATGTCCCACTTGCAGTTATACACACTGCTCTATCTGCACTGCTTTATATTCTCTCCCACATGATTGCATGCTGTCTAACCCCAGATTCCCCTGTGTCATTATGTCCGTCAGATGCTGGATCCCTTCGGGAGCGCAGACAACTCACTGTCGAGCAGCTGTCAATCAATAGATCAAGCACTGGACAGGTGAGTCATCTTGCGACATGTGAGTTACGACCCTTGCCTGTGTGGATTTAGATTTGCGATGCACACGTTCACGTTGCAGAGCAGCTTTGCTTGCAGAGATATGGGACTTGGTTTGCATCACAGCCTCCGTGCTTGGTGTTAACACCCTCGGGTGCGATCTTGTATGTTGCAAACACGCACAGAAGCAACAACAGGCTCTCAGAGGAGTTTGTAAATAGTGTTAAAGGCCGGCAGAGCTCTCTGACCCTGCCTGCGCTGGGAGGAATCAGGTCACTTTGCTGTTGCCATGGCGACAAAACTCTTATCTGGACGCCTGGATTCCTCAGTTGTCACAAGTGAGAGAGAGAGAGAGACGTGAAACAGTGAGCAAGAACATGCTGGATGAGAGGGGGGAAACTGAGCCAGAAAATGAAAAGTGGCGAAAGAGTGAGAGTGAAGTGGAAGACGTGGGGGCGGCGGGGGGGGGGTGAAGAGTGAAAAGACTGAATGTGAATCAAAGGGACGAGAAAAGTGAGCAAGAGTGAGGTTGAGAGCGAGCGTAGGACGGAAACAGCTCTACCTGCACGAGGCTTATCTGGGCTCCAGGCTGCAGAACAATGGCAGGAAACGAGTGCATGGAACTTTTCCCTGCAAGCGGGCATGCGTGCCCCTTATCCAGGGTCTCGTGGCCCCGCGCCGCCCTGCGGTCAACAGAGACGTCACTCTCTGTCGGGTCGTCGGGGCAGGGCTGGCCACAGACAGCCAGGCATGGGGGGGGGGTTGGATGTACATTATTTAATGATAGAAAGTTTCAGCGTTTCAGCAAATTAGCAGCACTTTCTCTTTCTCCAGAGAGCTTCTCAACACCCAGCTTATCTCTTCTGTTTTAGCACGTTGTTGTTTAACATCAATCGCCGTGGAGGGCTCAGTAGTTCGAATGCTAAAAGTCATTTTGAGGCATTTTGTGCTGCTTTACAGTCTGAAGTTTCACACCAGCAGCTGTAGCCAGACTCTGTTTGAAGATAAGGGGAAATTACAGACTCAAATAGCAAACCATTTTCTTCAACTCTTTCCCCTCCTGTTCTCTTGTCATTTCAGTCCTCCGTTCTCACAGAACAACCGTGACAATAATTACCTGAACCTCAACTACGAATACAAAGGTAAGAGGGGTGAAATCCGCGCCAGGTGTAAAAAACTGCTTCTCTGCTGAGGTGCAAAAAGCTTTTTCATTATTAGAAAGTTTTGTCTGTTCTCACTTTTTTTTTTTTTTTTTTTTTACTTCTGTGGTAATTATAACCGTGCAATCAGTTTCAGAGAAAAAAGACCTAAAGCTCCTGATTATCTGAAAATCCCCCCCGTTGCAAATGGCCTCCTGAGATTACTAATGAGGAGGGAGATGATATTATTTGATGCTTTTATCTGGGAGTAAATACTTAAAATGAGGAATGGCTTATTGTGGAGATATTTAATATCTTGGTTGTATTTCTTGTGTCTCAGGAGGTGATAAAGGGAGTGTGATAGCATCATAACTCTTCCTGCTTTATCTTCCACACAGTCTCCTCTGTGTACCCTTTGTCCATCTCATTTGTCTGTCTCAGCCCATCTCCCATCGTCGTCTGACGTTTTTTTTTTTTTTCAAACTCAGACATTGCTGCTTTCCTGTCTTTTCATGATCACTTCCCTTCCCTGTCCCATCGCCTCTTGATGCCCCCCCCTCCCTCCTTCTCGTCTATGCCTCGTCCCTGGGCTCCCTGTCTGTCCCTTTTCCTTCAGAACGCAGATCAAATAGAGCAGGATGACAGATAACGCCACGCTAATCCTCATGAACAGACGAAACCACAGCAGCTCTCCCAATCTGGTCATTTCTTTCTCTCCTGCACCACCCCCGTGCTGTAAATTAAAAAAGGGGAGTGCTGCACATTGTGTACACAGACTGGGAGTATGGGGGCTTCACATAGCTGCAGCAGTACTTAAAGACTCACTTGGGCACGCATGCATGCACGTGCCTGCACACACACGCATGCACGCCCCCCCCCCCCCCCCCCGTAAAGCTGTGTGGCCCTTCCTGCTGAGGGCTACAGTATTTGTTTACCATTCCCTGTGAGTAGATTTTTCCTCTCCATCCCGCGCTGCCAAACACAAAAAATAACTCCCGTCTCCATGGGATACAGCCACAAAAACAGCGCGAGGGGAGGCAGTCATCTGACAGAACAGCTGCTTTCAATTGCAAGCGGCTCCGCTGCTCTCCATTCAGTGTGTGCGTGCGTGTGTGTGTGTGTGTGTATGAGAGAGAGTGAGTGTCAGCGCTCGCCTGCGTCAGCAGTGCTCCCCACCTGCCTTTAGTTACTGCTCCACTGGGTTCAGAGCTAAGGCTAAGCTAGCACACATGAGCTGTTTGCAGTTTCTCTCTTGGCTGCAGAGAGGCGATACAACAGCTCTGTTTGGTGTGTGAAAAGCTGTCTTCCATCCCGCTGCTTTTGAACTTTGATTTGACATGCCGAGATGAGCAAACGCAGCGTAGTGACTGTCAGATGTGATCAGCTGAAATGTGAAACTCTGGTAATCTTATTAGGCATCAGTGTGTTTGTGTGTGATTAGCTCCAAGTAATTAAACCTGCATGACTGAACCTGAGACCTGAATGAGCACTAAGCTGCGAATTGAGGAGTACTGTAACTGTAAGAGGAGAATTCAGTCGTTGTCGAGGCTTCGATTACTTCCCAACTGACAGCTCTGCCTCATTGCTCCCTCTTCAGGTCGCCACGGGAAAGGAGGGACTTTCCCTCGCCAGTTCCAGTTGCCCAATCGCAGCAAGGATTACGGAGACCGTAAGAAACCGGCTTTACTAGAGCAATAACAACACCACCATTATTGCACAGATTAAACAGATATGCTGCAACGTCCACAGGACAACACAAACAGTCTCACACGCCACCACCAGGCACTCCCATCTGGTCAGATTTTTTAAAGGGGAACACCACCTAAATTAAGAAAGTTCAATATCTGTGAACATGAGCTGCTTTCTCTCGAAGCCAGAAACCAGAGAGGGAAGTCTCAAGTTGTGATGTCATAGGGTTTAAAGTCTGGAGCTGCTCCATAGACAATGAATTGGAGCCACAGAATGTTTGCTTTCTTTTTTATAACCAAATGAGCTTTATTCTATTGTAGTGTCTCAGCTCTGAAACAGAAAATGCACCCATATAGTCAGAGCACTCCCCTGGGTGCTCTCTGTGTCTTTCACCATTCATTGTTTATGGAGCAGCTCCAGACTTCACACCCTGTGCATCACAATTTTGAGTTCTAGCACTCTAGTTTTTGGATTTTAAAGAAGGTTGTTTGCATGTATTTCTGGGCTGTCCCACACCATAGGAATGACATGTATGCATTCTGAAAATGGGTGTAGCTCCCCTTAACTTCAGATGCATAATATAGGATCTCATTCTTTACAGTGCCTCCTCATATGTTTGTCACCTTTGTCACTTCCAGATGAAATATTTGAGAATATCTGCATTCTTCTGCTCTCCGGGTACATTTGGTACATGAAGTGCTGGCTTGCTGTTCCAGGCAGCTGCTAGTAATTGCTTACTCAGAGGCTAACCTTGGCTAGCAATGATTTACGTTTCCCTGCGGTGAACCCAAACTTGTATAAAAACACAGCGCCCTGCTTCCTGTCTGAGGGGAAGTGGGACGGAGTGGCGAGAGGCACTCTGCTCTGGCTGGCCCTAAGTCTTGGCCAAGAGCTCATTTTATGCACAACACCTGTGTGAGAAATCACAGTGCAAACAAAAGATGCAGTGGCCTGTGTGCGTGTGTCAAGTCATTAATATGCCTATTTTTTTAATATATGTTTGTTTTCAGGTCGCAGGACACTTCCGCGCAGCTTCATGCCGCAGGAGAACCTGTTTCAGCTGGTTCCCTCCAGTCGCACGCGCAGTTACAACGGAGACAGCACGCTGCAGTACAGCGACCTGCGCTCACTGGGCCGCACCACCGACAAAAGCTGCCAGCGGGGTACAGCCAAGTGTAAGTAGTGTCCTTAAGAACTGTTGCAATGCAGGGACAGGAAGCACCAACGGGGAAATTTCTCCCAAAACACATAAACAGTCTTAAATAAATTGCATTTCTGGGCCTTTGTTGTTGATTAGTGTTGTATTTGTGTGGTTCCTGTGGATAATGAGGCAAATAAACTCGGACTGATAACCCAGAGGACAATGAGAGGAACATTCAGACTTGTTTTAGAGTAGGAGGAGGAGGGCTGGGTATCAAACCTCAGTGCTTTTAGTGCTATAAACCATATAATATATACATAGACCATATGTCCACTGTGTTTGTGCAGTCGTAAACATGAAGGTGTGGGCTTTATGAAACCAATGTACCTCCTACAACAATGAAGCTCGCTGTTCACTTCTTCTTTCAGCAGATAAATCCAGATTTATTTTTTTTTTAATTGTAAATTTATTTGATTTTAACATTTTATAAATACCCCCGAACAAGTTCACAGACGGTGAAGACAATATAAAAATAAAGGTCAGTGGAAATGGTTCATGTCTTCATAGAGTCAGAGCACATGTAAGCAGGCGAGGTGGATGGTCAGAGATTCATAGAGGCTCCAGCTGTAGTGTATCGTTCAATATTTGTTTGAACAAATTAAACGTTCGGGGTCTTTGCTGGTTCCAGTTGAGCAAAATACACTTCTTTGCTATATCCTCCTGAGACCTGAACCTTTGGGATCAGTAGGACCCGATAAGGATAAAAAAACTACACACTGTCAACAATAATTAAGTCCCAATGGCCTAAAACGAGACGACCATAATGTCCTAGTGTCTTCAAACGAGTACTTCCTAATTAACAGCGTCTTGTTACTGTTGCTAAGATTGGTCAAATTTGTTGCCATATTAAACTTCAAACATTATAAATCATAAATAAACAAGTTTCAACCATAAAATGTGATCAGTTTTGGACCTTGTCCTATTGTGTTGGGATCGGCTGCAGACTGACTTGGCAGAGATGGCCGCCATCTTGTTTCTACATGGATTAGTGTATTGTGCTCTTACTACCACTACATGGCACAAAAAAATGTCCATGAATGAGGACAGCAGGTCTGAGTTAAGTAGAATTAGGTATAAAGTCAAGTAAACCCAAAATGTGATGGTCTCAGGAGGATATATGATATTATGCCGATCATCTTTGCAGACATGGTTTCTATCGTCCTGTTTAGTTTCGTACCGGCAAAGTGTCAGATGGAATCCTCAAGACTTTAACAGTCAGATCATGCACCTCTTTCCAAAAAAGCTTTAGTTTTCTGCATTCCCAGAAAACATGAACAACTGACACTGTACATGTTTTACATCTGTGACATTTAGATGATGAGTTTTAGGATATATCTGACTCATGCGTAGTGGGGTGCATATCCTGTGCATACATTTATGATTCTGTTCAATTATGTTGTTACAAGACAATGAAGTCAAGACATTCTGACATATACTTTCCTACTGATCATCACTAAACTCAAAGCCCAAGTCTTACTATGCTGTTCTAACAGAGCACAGTAGATGAGGAGCTCTCCAGAATCTCCTCCATCCTTGACAACCCCAGGGATAGTCGCCCTGCTCTTTTGAGCGTAGTACTTAAGTTATGATTATGTAAATATTTATAAAATTCCTGTTTGGGAATTCCAAATTCTGTTCTTAAATCAGAGAAAGATTTAAGGGAACCATTGGTAAACAGATGACTATATTCTTTCCACTTTCCAATTACAGACTTATAGAACATTTTGCCAGTGTAAGACAATTTGGGCAGAGTTCTTGTACAGAAGTTTGTTTTGAGATTATTTGGGCACTTTGGGCTTCTGTTCTGAAGTGAAAACAGAAAATTTAGAGATGTCAGACACTAAAAGAGTATACTATCAGTACCGAAAATCAGGTATGTTATCATGCATACTATCAAAAGCATTTTTAAATAATACCCAGCCCTTGTTAAAAAGGCATCCTAGGTGCACCACAGAATATAAACTACAAAAATAAATCTCACATGTAAAGCAAGGCAAATGAATTTAGATCTTAAATTGATGAATAACAGTGTGACTTGATTGTTCCAGCAGAAAAAAGTCAAACATGGAGGAGGATAATTTCTTCTCCAGTAAACCTCTATGGCTGTCGAACATGTTTAATTCTTAGAAGTAGTCTGTGTGAGGGAGTAGAGATGATGTACAGTAATACTGTATGTCACAGCAGGCACAGCTCCCCTCTCATCATCCACAGGCTTACTAATCACATCTGTCCTCATTCACTCCGCAGTATGAGTCGCCCAGAAATTGTCTTTGTCATGAAACGAAAGCTCAGCTCAGCAGTCTGTGGCTGACGTGTCAGTCTCTGGTGTCCTTCGCACCCACACGAGACCAAACTGTCTAACCCGGCCACAAAGCCGCCTGTTAATACCAAAACAAAGCCTCGGAGTCTGGGCCTGTAAAGATGAGAGTTGTTGAGATGCTCTCTCCGGTCGACCGTGCGTGGTTTGACTCAGATATCAGGGGGCTTCCCCATCTGAGAGGGTCTGCGGTGGGGAATGTTTAACGACCCTGCGGTGGATTTTTTTCACGTCTGGTTTTGGTGAGGTTGCTGTGCGAGTTTCAGATTTTGATGCATGCTTCAGTGTGTTCTCGAATCAGTTTATCATGATGGATCCGTCTGCCTCTGGGGGCTCAGCGAGCAAATGAATTACGGGTGGGTTTTCATCATGTGGTGTCTTGTTTCTGCAGCTCCGAGGGCGCCAGTCAACTGGCGACAGGGAAAGCTCCTGGGGCGCGGGGCGTTCGGGGAGGTCTACCTCTGCTATGACGCCGACACAGGCCGCGAGCTGGCCGCCAAGCAGGTGCCCTTTGACACCGACTGTCAAGAAACCAGCAAGGTGAGAGAGAACACCTCACACGTTTGGATTAGTCACAAACTGCATGTGTTATAAAACAGTGATGATTCAAGATTAAATATGCAATTGCTTTATGCTTCCACAGGAGGTGAACGCTTTGGAGTGTGAGATCCAGCTGCTGAAGAATCTGCGTCATGACCGGATTGTTCAGTACTATGGTTGTCTTCGGGACCCTGAGCAGAAGAAGCTCACCATTTTCGTGGAGTTTATGCCCGGGGTGCGTATTCTGCAGGGCTTTTTATTTGAATATTTTTAAACCTCTCATGCAGTTCGACAGCGTGGTAACAATCTCTGATGTTTGATTGAAATACAATAACCAGTAATGTCTGTCATATCTTGAGCAGTTCCTGGCTGCAGAGATAGGTCCTCTGACGTCTAGAGACAAACATCAAATCAAACCCATACTGGCCACATCTGCTTAAAACCAATTCTGAAATGTCACCAGCTGTCAACAAACATGTCCTCAGTGGTTGATGTCAGCAGAACGGCTCAGTTTATGAGATCATTTTCTCACTAAATGAGCGCCTTAATGAGCTGCTGTCGCCTGTGGACCCTGTCCCTGAGCCTGGTTTTAATATTTCCTGGGCTATTTTTTTCCTCCGAGTGGCGTTGAGTGTCTTAGTCACACATTGTCTGGAAATTGGGAATGTTTATGTTTCGCTGGAGTTTTCTGGCAGAGGCAAGAGGGGAGGTGACAGAGCCAAGTTTGTGTGTGTGTGACTGCTCCGCGCGGCTGCACCGCTGTGGCTGACCGATAACGCTCCAGTCGCCCACGGGGAGGGGAGGAAAGAGGGGGCGAGTGTCCCTCTGAGAGCCACAGAGCTGTGGAAGTGTCTTGCTGACAGCTGAAAGTGGAGAGGGAGAAGTTTTGTTTTCACTGCGTGAGTCCTGAACTGCGTCACAGGTGTTGGATCAGGTCTTTGCTGCTGCGATTTCCTCGCGAGGAACTGAAAACAGGAAATGAACGGAAATGCAGAACATTGAAGGTGTTTGGAGTCGAAATCCAGCAGATTTCTTTCAGCACATTGTGTTTTTTAAATACTTTGTTTTGGTACTTAAAAATTAGCTATGGGGGCGCTTTCACAGTAAGACAAAATAAATCCGCTTTAGCCGGAAATGTTGTTGCAAGTATGCATATTAAAGACGCTGAAGCATTTTATATCCATCATGCCAACCCTCCAAAGCAGATATATATTTTTATACCCTACAGCTGTGGCAGTAATCTTACTATATAATGACGAAAACTCTGTGTGTGTGTGTGTGTGTGTGTGTGTGTGTGTGTGTGTGTGTCTGTTCCACGTTTTTCTCCTCACTGACTTGGTCAATCCATGTGAAATTTGGCACAGTGGTAGAGGGTCATGGGAGGATGCAAATAAAGCAACATTACATCAATTGGCCAAAGGGGGCGCTATAGCAACCGATTGAAATACATCAATTGGCCAAAGGGGGCGCTATAGCAACCGATTGAAATTGCAAACTTTGAATGGGCATATATCCCCCCGTATGTCGTAGAGACATGAAACTTTGCGCAGAGATGCCTCTCCTCATGAGGAACAGATTTGCCTCAACAACCCATAACTTCCGGTTATATAGAGTTTCCGCCATTTTGAGTTTTTGAAAAACAGGAAGTTTGACCGATCTGCATGAAACTCGGTGAACATAATCTAGGGACCAATATCTAAAGTTCCCTCTTGGCAAAAGTTGGAAAACTTACTAAAACTGAGCTTCTATAAGGCAATGAATATTGCGGAGGGCGTGGCTCATCACATAAAGGTGTATAACATCTCAAGGGTTTCACAGATCACCACGTAACTTTGTAGGCATATGACCACACATAATCTGAGGGGACCCCTCCATTATTGACCCCATCAAACAAAATGGGGGCGCTAGAGAGCTAATTTCTTATCTAGGCCTAACCGTCACATCGATTTTTACTAAACTTGGTAGACAGAGTCTTCGTCATCATATCATAAGATAAAGCAATCGTACTATCAAATTCACAAAAACTCTGTCTGAATACATTGCTCTTCTTAATAGGTTCAGTTGACTGTTTAATCTGCAATTTCCTATGACCTGTATCCCAAACACACACCATGTGAAACCGTACGTGGGCAACTGTGCACTCAATGGGTATGGACTAGTATAAGTTAACACTGCAGCCAATGTAAAGATCTCAACCCTCTGTCTCTCCAGGGCTCAATAAAGGACCAGCTGAAAGCCTATGGGGCGCTGACAGAGAAGGTGACACGGAGATACACCAGGCAGATCCTCCAAGGAGTCTCCTACCTGCACAGCAACATGATTGTACACAGAGACATCAAAGGTAACAGCAAACAAGCAAAGGTCAGGATAGAGTTTTAATTGGATTTGTAACTAGTGAACACCCACACGGGACACAGACTTAGCTGACGGTACACAGCCTCTCTTCATGGTTTATATTGCAGCAACCGTTTCCCGAGAAAACTCCAGGTCCGCTCGTTTTATCCTGGTTGACGTTTCCTCATTTGGTTATTCGCCGTCTGCAGAAGGAGCCTGGAAAAAATGTGCTATTTTCAACTCCCCCCTTTGAGATATATTAGGCTTCATGCTGGTGAAATCGGCCGGTCTAAAAATGTTCAACACCGGATGGAAAGGCTTTAGTTTGGCTGCCCGCAGCTTTTGGGGAGTCGCTGCCTCGTTCAGCCGCGGCCAAGGAGAGGGAAATATACCGTCTGGTGGGGGAAAACAGATAGTAGGTCTCACAGGACACAGGCAGGCCCTGTGAGAGTACATACGTGGGTGGGATTTTCCACTTAAAAATGCTCTTCATGTGTAATATACGGTGTGTGCTCATCTCACCACACAAGAGCTCTTCTGTACGCAGTAAAAAGAGCTGTCAGCACATGCGGTTTTGTATAGAGCTTGGCATCGCAGACATGACAGTAGGCTATAAAGTTCCCGTGACTTTAACGTTCCAAATAAAGCCTTAAGATGATTTATTAGAGAGGCGCGCAGTCTCACAGCGTACAGGCAGTGGAAACAGGTTAAAGGAGCGAGGAGTTAAGAGGAAAGGTCACGTATTTAGTCTCTCAATCTCCTCTCTGCAGGCCTCTGTCTTGCAGTGGGTGTGGAGAGTGTGTGGCGAGTGGTGTACATTAGTCACTGATCAAACAAGCGGAGCGCCTGAAGGAAATGGGATAGACACAGCTACATGTCGGAAAATGACTAAAGAAGGAGAAGGAAGGGTGTCGGGGTTCGATCCACGTGGAGCACAGTTGATTCAGTATTTCATGTTGATTTGTGTAAAGCAAAAAGGCGTTCCTCTAATGTGTAGATATGAGTCTGTATTGTATTTATATAAAGGCTGCTAACAGGTATCCTTTGACATTTTATAAATAGGTCTGCCAGCGCTCCTTTCAAGCCGTAGGAAAAGTTTACCCTCAAGTTGTTCAGTGCTGGCACATGCACTTTGTGCCCACACTGCAGCTCCATTAATTGAACCTCCAAACTGTCAAAGTATCCCTGTAAGGATATCAACAGTCCTCGGGAGACTCTTGAATAACTCTGAGCTCATTTTGCTTCGTTCAACCAGGTGCTAACATCCTGAGGGACTCCTCGGGGAACGTGAAGCTGGGAGACTTTGGAGCCAGCAAACGTATCCAGACCATCTGCATGTCTGGTACAGGAATCAAGTCCGTCACTGGCACCCCCTACTGGATGAGCCCCGAAGTCATCAACGGGGAGGGCTATGGCCGCAAAGCTGATGTATGGTAAGGAACAAGATCAGATGGAGCTGTAATGAGGCCCACAGGGGATATTAGACCGCTGCAGTACAAAAAATATTTATTACAAGCACAGAAATACACTGTCGCAGTAAAAGCTGTAAAGTTACCTCAATAAATGGGTGGTGAGGCAATAAAGTGAGTGGAAACAGTTGTGTTGGTGGTGTGTGCTGTACGTCTGGTGACACTGAAAACATGTTAAATAAGACTGGTTACAGGAATACATATAGCAGTCACCATGACATGAGTGCCATCTTAAATCTGGGTTACAAAACAGAAATATTAACTTGTGTTAGGAGTACAGGGCAGGGGTGGATAAATCAAAATGAACACCTATAAAGCTTATCGTGAGATTCGATTGTATGAAAATATTTAACCTCTTACCACCTACTGTTGTGCACCTGGGGCACTAAAACTATGATTATGACCACCAGTCAGTCGTGGGTGAAGCACCTGAAGCCACACTTGAGTAAATGTACAGATATCTTGCCAGAAAATGATTTTGGTAGAAGTTAAAGTAACCTTTTGGGATATTTTTTGAGTAAAAGTCTTAAAGTATCTGGCATTTACTGCTCTTAAGTATCAAAAGTAATTTTAATATATTAAATTTACTTAATTTTAAAAAGTAAAATGATAATAATAACTTTATTTATAGAGCTCAATTCATGCATAAAATGCAACGCAAAATGCTGAACATAAAAGACAATTAAAACATTTGTGATAGAGAAAAAAAGATGATGAAAAAAATACATTTTAGGAGAAAGCAGTGGTAAAAAAAAAATATTTTACAGTTACATTTAAAAGTGTCTACAGGTGTAGAGTACAAGTAAAGGCTGTTAATATAAGTACGTGGTCATAATTTTGAGAATTTTGAAGTTTATTTCTTTTGAACATGTGCGCCACCTTAAAAAGGGAGTCCTCATCACATTTAAAGAAAAACAAGTTCTTCACAACTTTAAGGATTTAAAGAAAACCTTCGACCTTCGACCACCACCTGCCTTAAATATTTTTTGGATGTGCACGACGACTATGCTTTTTTGTGTCGACTCCCCTTTCTGCTTCCATCATGGAGTCAGACTTATTATCATCTTTTTCCCACAGCAATAAGGTCTTTGAACAAATTCAAATTAAATTAAAAAAAAATTCAAATGCACAGGATGAATCTTTTTTTCATGGGTGTATTACTACGCTCTATGTGCAATATTCACAAACAATCCAATACACTATGTGTGCAATATATAATGTACATACTGTATATACATATTTATAATATACTATTATACTACTACTCCAAAAAATACTCAAGTACTGTAACAAAGTATTTTTACTATGTGACATTACACCACTGCTGTTAGTACACAAAAAGTTAAATGAATTTGACCATGTGATATATGTATCGATACATTAGACTCTCGTCTTTTCAGATGTTGTGGTAACTTTCAAAAAAAATGCCCTGCTGCATAAACAACCTTATTTGCATCGGCAGTATGATCTGTATGTGAGCCAGTGCTGAAAGCTGACTGTATTACTGGGACATAAACCAGTTACAGTTGTCAAATTAGAGCTGCAATGATTCCTTAATTCAGTGTCAACTAATCTAATAATAGATAAATTGGTTTGAGTTATTTTTTTAAAGCTAAAATAAAGTCAAAATTCTCTGATTCCAGATTCTTAATGTAAATATTTTCTGGTTGCTTTGCTTCTTTATGACAGTAAACTGAATGTCTTAGAGCTGTAGACAAAACAAGACATTTGACGATGTCATTTTAGGGTTTAAGAAACACTGGTCGACATTTTCCACCAGTATATGACATTTTATTGAGCAAACAACTAACTGGTTAATCGAGAAAATAACATGAGTTGCAGCCCTTAATCAAATAAATGCTGTTGTGTACAACCCCAGTTTGTACAATATGTATTATATAAACGTAAATGCATCAAACTACATGTGATGTGATATTTGTGTGATTAAATTAGATGTTCTGTTTGTCCTCAGGAGTGTCGCCTGCACTGTTGTGGAAATGTTGACCCAGAAACCTCCGTGGGCCGAGTACGAGGCCATGGCAGCCATTTTTAAGATCGCCACCCAGCCTACGAAGCCCATGCTCCCCGAGGGCGTGACCGACGCGTGCAGGGACTTCCTGCGGCAGGTGTTCGTGGAGGAGAAGTGGCGGCCCACCGCAGACGTTCTGCTCAGCCACCCGTTCGTCCAGGGCAGCTTCTGAGGCCTGCTGACCCCCCTCCCCTCCCCTTTGCCTGCGAGGCCTCCGCGGTCCCGGCGCCTTCCCTCCTCTCCGGCCCGCCCCGTCCCCAGGGCCGCCCCCCCACCTCTCAGTCACCAGGCTCCGGGGCTCAGCATCACACCAACTTCCTGCCCTGTCATCTCTCACCAGTGTCTGCCTTGTCAGGAACCCTGCATCTCTCACCAACTAGCTCAACCCCGGATCGCTCGCTGAGAGGCCAGGTTGACTGCTGTCAGACCTCCAGAGTCCTCCGAGGCATCGCGGTGTGTTGCCCCAGGAGGGGACTGGCGAGAAAGCACTTAGCAGTCTCACACGCTACAGACTGCTGTCCTTTAACAAGAGCAGGACAAGGGGCCAGAGTTAGAGAGCGGTGACGTCTCAAGCTCTCTGGGTCTTTACACTCATTTACTGCCGCAGAACAGCGTCTAGGTCGGGCCAGGCGCTACGTCACCGCAACTGACTGGTGACATTGATCACATCTGATAGTACTGTAAGTTACTCATCAGCCTAAGTTAGCTGTGTGAACTCAAGATGGTCAAATATTTTTATACAGCATACAATAACACATACAAAGTCATCCTAGCCGATGAGTTTTCTATTGCCACCTGCAAAATGTAAATGTATTTTTGTCAACGCCTTACAATAAGACTTTGTAAGCAAGAATGTCTTTTTTTTAAACATCGTAGAGGGGTTGCGTCACCCCGCTTTCACGGCACTCAGAGCCCCATTTTAGAAGGACTGTCAACATTGCACTTTTGATATCATGCATCGAAACATTTCCAACATGCAAGATAATCAACTGAGGAGATATTTTTCTATTTGAAGCATTTTTTATATCATTTCTTAAAGAGTAATGTGTGGTGTGAGGCAGAAAAAGAAAAGAACCAAACCTTTGCATCAATGTCTATTAAGCAATACCAACACTACTGTTGGAGTCCACTCCAGCTTCCCATGCAGTGAGCCTTGAGTCCATCGCATCAAGCGGCCAAAGAGAAGTTGCAGAGACAGAAACATGAGGCTGAGTTAATGCGCAGTGTTAGTCGTGTCGAATTGTTTTGCCACCTCAGAGCCCTATAGCCTTTTCTATGTTACGGCAGCTTCGTGCACAGTAGACTGCACAGACCAAAACAGATGCATTAACGTCACATTGTGTTAGTATGAAATTAAAGTAAGTGTCTCAATTTTTTTGTTGTTGTTGTAACTTCAGTATGAATCCAGTCACCCCATGCCTTTACTTTGCTTTCCACACTATATGAATGGGTCACTTACTGACCACCTGGCAACACACCTCGCTCTGTGTGATGTCACGTGAGATAATCTCGCCAAAAAAAGGGTCACGTTGGAAAACACGGAGCTGAATGCTGTACTCTTTGAAGTGGAGATGAAACTGAAACCGGGGAGATGTCGGAGGTGTAGCGGCACTTAAGGAACGATCGAGTCTTTTTTTGACCCTTGTCAGTGCCTTACCTGAATCTGCTTGTAAACACAAACGTTCACTGCCAAAGCGGAAAGCTTCTTAATAAAGTGAGCAGCTGTTCAGTAGAGAGCACACACAGGATTTGCTGAAGTTCTTTTATATGGAAAAAAAAAAAAGATTATACTGTAAATACATATTGTTCTGCACTTTTGTATGAAATTTCTTTACATTATATACAAATCTATTTGATGAAATAGCAACATTATACAGTAGACTGTACTGTGATTTAGACAGGAGTATGTATGATTGTCTCTGAGAGCTGGTAGGCAGTATGACAAGGCTGGGAGGCTTTCGATTGGGACAGAGTTTGTTTTGTCTTAATGACAAAGCCTTGAAACATGAAATGTATCAAGTCGTTGATCTTTTGTACATTTAACTTAATAAATCCAAGGTCTAAGACTATTTCTGTGTTTGACTTTATTGTGTTTTGCAATCGCACTGCCTGAGACTGTGTTGTGAAAATAATCAGCTGAATTCACTCTATTTTGTTTTTCTACGAAGCGAATATCTACTTTTACACTAAACTCTCTGATTTCTGTGCTATTATAATAACAAATCTGACAAAATTTTGAGTTTATGTTTTAATTTCCTTCTAACAAAAGAAAGATTTTCCTCCATTTTTAGTTCCTAATTAGGGTCCAGGCAGCTAAGCTGCCAGAACACTATGGCCCAATTCCAATCCGATCCCTTACAGACTCACTGACTTAGAGGCGCGTTCATGTGAAGTGCGTGAGTGTGTGAGGGCTGTCCCATTGTCAAATCGTCAAGTGAGTGAGCCCTTTATGCCCCCTTACCGTAGGTCAGCATCGATGTGGACTTACGGTAAGGAAATACCCACAGTTCATAGCGTTGTGACGTCAAATACAGGGGTTGCCCTCAGAACACCAGAAGTGTTATAAAAAAAAAAAACTAAAACACGGTCGGCAGATATGCAAACGGTAACGTTATGGAAGGAGAGCAAAAAAACAGATAGATAAACAATGAAACATTACATTAAGAAGGATTTAAGATGGTACATAAACACACATGAAGTCAGAGGAATACCAGTGGTATTCCTGATTTCTTACTTTTTTGCATGTTTTCCGCACTTAAATGTTTCAGATCATCAAACAAATTTAAACATTAGTCAAAGATAACACAAGTAAACACAA
>NC_065516.1:19746704-19829802 GCF_006386435.1 Epinephelus moara
CTTAACTGAGGCAAGTGATGCCTGCAGTTCTTTAGATGTTGTTGTGGGGTCTTTTGTCACCTCTTCGATGAGTCGTCGCTGCGCTCTTGGGGTAATTTTGGTCGATTTTTTTCTTCCTCATTAATAAAACCCTTCATTTAAAAACTGCATTTTGTGTTTACTTGTGTTATCTTTGACTAATGTTTAAATTTGTTTGATGATCTGAAACATTTAAGTGTGGAAAACATGCAAAAAAGTAAGAAATCAGGAAGGGGGCAAACACTTTTTCACACCACTGTATATAGATATATCTATCTATCTATAGATATATATTCTTTGTGTGTGGAATTATCTATCTATAGATATATATTCTTTGTGTGTGGAATATATGATGACAATAACCGATAAATGATCATGCCCAGAGCCGCCAGTGTCAACAACATTTTGTAGAGAGGGGGATAAGTGCTGTCCCATTCCTATTTGTAGCATCCGGAGCCCTTTCAGACTCTCACACTCAATCACTTACAGCTGACGTCAGTTAAGTCAGTGAGGGTTCAGGGCTTGAGTCTTTAGGGGCCGGATTGGAATTGGGCCTATTGTAATCCTAGGTATTCTTCTTCTTCTTCTTCTTTCTTCTTCCGAGGAAATCATACTTCCCATGGGTGAAAACTTAGCAAACTTTGCACAAAGGTCCAGTCTCATGCCAGATATCCTCAGCTGTAAACTCAAGTCAATAGTCCTGATGGTGGTGTTACAGCAAGCGTCTAAAGTTCAAAACTTTGAAATTCATAACAAATCAACCATACGTGCTACAACTTCACAACTTTCATCAAACTGTAGCCCTAATACTGAAGAAACTTTTGTACATTTTTTTTGGGCATTTTCAAGCCTTTAATTGATAGGACAGATGAGTGTGAAAGGGGGAGAAAGAGAGGGAGTGACATGCAGCAAAGGGCCACAGGCTGGAGTCGAACCCGGGCCGCTGCGGCAACAGCCTTGTACATGGGGCGCCTGCTCTACCACTAAGCCACCGACGCCCCAAACTTTTGTACATTTAAACCTATTAATAATTATGAAGTTCATCACTCTGTTTTTTTTTTTCAAAAACTGTAAAACTTCTTAAACCTATCTCCTCCCACAATTTTTGCTCAATTGACACCAAACTTGCTACAGAGCATCTTCAGACTGTCCTACAAAAACTATGTTTCTCAGATTGTTGATTTATCAAAAATTGAGCCTACAGTGCATCAAAATGTTTGGCTGTAAACGGTACTGTAAACATATACATGCAAATTCTTGCTAAATAAATCTTCAATGTTCATGAAAAAAAAGACAAAATTCTAGAGTCATGGTAGATGATGTGTGGCAAATTTCAGAATTTTATCTCAATTTTTGACAGCATTTTGAATTTTGCTCTAATGTGAACAATTGGAGTCAATGTGAAAATGGCAATTTAAACATCAGTTTTTCACTTATGGAGCAAATCAATCATTGTTACAAACAAATTACCAACATCTCCATGCTGTCTAGATGCAATATGTGTATTTTCAGATTTTTGTTTCAATAACTGAATTTTTTTACAGTGGTTTGAAATCTGCCTTTCCATGCATGGACGGCTGCTAAACCTGCACGGCTGGCTTAGTCAATTTGTGAAGCTACACATTAATTGTCACTGACTAATTAGCTCAGTGAGATAGAAACTGATTCTTAATCTCAGAGGTCGTGAGTTCAAACCTCAGCTGATGAAAAAGGCAGATTGTGTTGCTAAATTCCTAAATGTCTTCCAATTCTTCTGCTTGTTGCTCAGAATTGCCTAAAAATGCCCGGACCCGACCCATCGCTGCGCAGCAGCTATAATTGTGTTTTCTATAATCATGGCTGCAGCTAATGAGGGAAATAAGAGATTAAATACAACAAATGCTGTAAAATGTAGATTTATTTTATTATAATTAGTCTTGTGTGTTGTGAATCCATCCCCTTCACCTTTCAAAGTCAGCTTTTCTTGTTTTTTGTTTTTTTAAGTTCATGGGGATGAGTTTTTAGCAAAATAAGTAGATTTGTGGAATAAATTTAGTACATACCCACTGGCCACCTTATTAGATATGTAACTAGTTACATGTAATCCATGTATTACAAAATACATGTAATTGTAATAAGTTACAGTTAGTGGGAAAAAATATGTAATTAAATTAGTTACAAATCAAAATGTTGGTGGTAACAATGGGGTTACACCCGAATAAATATAGATATAGATTAACATTCAGTCTGTTGCTTTGCATCTTTTCTCTGTGCATGGACACTTTTCTTTGGCGTAGCCTGTTTCCGGGCAGTTTTCAGCTTTATTGCCCAGTTTAAATCATTTTTCAGATAAGTAATCACAAAGTAGCCCCTACCTCTTTAATCACATTGCTGACATGGTGTTACAAAAATGGAAATATAAGAATATTCAAACAATTGCAGATTTTTTATGTTAATGATGTATTCGCTAGCTTCCAACAGCTATCTGAAAAATTCAACCTCCCTACTCATACTTTTTTTTTAATTCTTACAAATAAGGCAAATGGTTAAAGAAAAATCTAAAGACATTTTCCCAGAAATCCCAGAAGAATCCACTTTTGATACATATCTATATATCGGGCATGTACTACAACCAAAGGACTAACATCTCACATATACAGGCATCATCAACAACAACTTACCTGGCTATGATAAAATATCCACAAAAGGAAAATGGGAAAAAGATCTAGGCTGTGTTTTTGGTGAGGAGGTTTGGGAGAACAAAATGCCCGAATAGTAGGAATAGTATCCTTATATTTAATTTAATTTTTTTTGTAGTTTGTTTTTTGCCTCTTTTCTTATGTTTCTGGATAAACATCATTGCCCTTTTACTTTGTCTTTTTCTTTTTAAAAGCACCGAATCAGGAGTAATCGTGTTGGTATAAACTGTATAAGCTTTATCTTGAGGCGATGCAGCTGTTGTACAACCACCTTATAAAACCTGGTGTTTTGTAACGTCGTGTCTGGAAACGTGACGGACTCACTGTGCACGAGCAGCAACACCGAAGACCGACCATCACCGGAGGACGCTGCTCTGAGTCTGTCTGTGTATCTGCGATACAGTAGTGAATCACTGCTGTATTATTGAAAACGATAAATATGTCGACCTCCCGTACAGTCATATGTTTACTGAGAAACGACCTGCGGCTCCACGATAATGAGGTAAGTTAAGAGAAGCTGTTACGAGTCTAAAGTTGAATTAAATTCATCGTTATTTCACTTCAGAGCAAATGTTTAACTTAAAACTAAACGTACTCTTTGTAAGTAATGTGCCTAAAGTGTAATATGTGCTTTATTACCGCCATTACGAGCACATTTTTGGCATATTATGTAGTTTGTTTGCTTCCGGCATCAAGCTACGTTTGTGACGTAGGCAGTAACACCAGTGGTACTTCCGGTTTTGGTTCCTTGAGAATAAAAGCCTCTTCTTTAAACTTGAACTCGTCTCAAAAACTGCACATATCATTTATTCCCACGTTGTAATTTATGTCGAGCTTAAAATAAGAAATAAAAACTACAGGCCAACAGTCAGCCATACTAGTGAATGGTAACGTCAACTTCCGGTTGGACTTTCAAAAGTAAAAGACGGCAATTTTTTTTTGACCTTCTACTTTCCTACTTTTATTTTCTTTACTTACTTTTTACTTTCAGTTTACCTGAAAAATTAAATACAATTTTAAGTTATGTGTTTTCAATTCTTGCTGTAGTTATATACCATGGCAGTGCTCTTACAGCAGCCATATTTGTAGTTCAGTTTTCTCATCGAATCAAATGTGCTTTTTTATATTCAAGTGTTTACTGTAATTATGTCATGATAAATTTTCCTAAAAGATGATTATATAACCCTTATTTTGTTTTATTCACATGCAGCTTTTCCATTGGGCTCAAAGAAATGCAGAGCACATTGTCCCACTGTACTGCTTCGACCCCAGACATTATGTGGGGACGTACAACTATAACCTACCAAAGACTGGGCCTTTCCGTCTGCGCTTCTTACTGGAGAGTATCAGGGACCTCAGAAACACATTGCTCAACAAGGGCAGGTAACTAAACCACTGTTTGCTGGCTAGTCTTTCTGTGTATGACCTCAATTCCACTGCTTCATTTAACACTGACTTTCTCCACAGTTCAGCACTGAATGTGAATGTGTGCTGTGACACTTGTGCAGACCTTGTCCCCAGCTTTCTAGGAATAATACAGATGTAACAGACTCAGGAAACACCTGAGTTTATAGAGGGTTATGTTTATGCTAACATGGGTGCTGCACACGCTGTTTTTACAGGTCAGCGTGGGGCAAGTTACTACCTTTTTACCCAGGATGCAGCTTGCCTGGCATGGTATTAACCGGGACCTATTTTGTGTGTGTGTGTTTGTTTTTATGTGTGACAGTAACCTCGTGGTGAGACAGGGTAAGCCAGAGGAGGTAGTTGCTGACCTCATCAAGCAGCTGGGCTCTGTCAGCAGCGTGGCTTTCCATGAAGAGGTAGATTTTAACAGTCTTCCTCTTGCTGTAAGTATCATGACTTTATTGCATGGTCTGTTGATTCTGACAGTCTTTCCCTCGTGTGCTCGTGCCCCAGGTAACTTCAGAAGAACTGAATGTCGAAAAACGAGTGAGGGGTGTTTGTGCACAGATGAAGGTCAAAGTTCACACCTGCTGGGGGTCTACGCTGTACCACAGAGAGGATATTCCATTTCACCACATATCCAGGTGAGAGAGAATATGGCTTGTGTGGGACAAAGCATTCAGGTTCTGCTTGTTTTAGATTCTTACATTTTTATGAGCGATGTAAAGTAAAGGTCCAGTGTGTAGGATTCAGGGGGATGTATTGACATAAAAGGAATATTTTTTATAGATCACAACTTTCTGTGGGAAGTGGCGTACGCCTCTTTCAGGCCTCGTTTTGTGCATATGCAGTGTCTATAAATGAGAGCCCAGATCTGTTTGTTTTTGAGAGAAAGTGTAGTGTCCCAGTCGAAACGATACAAATCTGGACTGATGGTCTAATGCAGTTTAATTCGTTCTCAATTAACTCCATGGACCTACGTTAGAGCTGAACAGAAATTAACCAAACGGAAGACAAAACAATGCACGAAACTTAGCTCAGGAAGTTAGCAATTATACCAAAAACTCTAAATTATTAAACAATTAGACACAAATAAATGCAGTTAATACTTTGTTGCCCTCTCGACTGGCGCTAAACTCTTTCCGTTCGTCCTTATTACTTATTTATTGTCCATGTTGTTTATCTCCGACTTAAAGTTACTGCACTGTTTACCTGTTGTCAAGTTATGTCTTTAACCTCTTTGTTTACTGTCTCTGCAAAATAAGTACTTCCTTGTTCACTGGAAATAACATAATAAAGGCAACATAAATACAAATTTAACATGTCAACTACTGGACATTGGGGTCATTTACAGAAAGAGGAAAATTTGGCTCCTCGTAAAAACCTGAACAATGAAAACTGAAGGAATTCTAACTAGGAGAGGTTTCAACTGGTTGCAATTGGCAATCCTCACCACTAGATGCCACTAAATCCCCCTAAATCTTACAGACGGGACCTTTAAGAAGGGTTAAGTTATTAGAATATCTAGTAACATTCTTCCTGGTCTGTTAGGCTGCCTGATGTGTACACTCAGTTCAGGAAGGCAGTGGAGACCCAGAGCAGGGTGAGGCCTCTGTTCCCAACTCCTGAGCAGCTAAAGCCTCTCCCTGCAGGGCTGGAGGAAGGAGCCATTCCTACAGCAGAGGACCTGCAACAGACAGGTAAATGATCCTAATGTTTTATCTGCTCAATCCAAACTGTTTTATTCTCCCTTTGTGTCTTTGCGTTCTGCAAAATTGCTGAAATGTCTCTCAGTATCACCGAGACAAATTCCTGTACATTTATTTTATGCGCTTATTAAATTGACTTTTGTGTAAATGTCTTTACATGCTGCTGGCAATAAGGAAGCACAAATTGCTCATTTTATGCGGCGCCTCTATTAAGGAAATCCACACTGCTGCTACTTTCAGAATTCAATAGGCAGACTGCTGAGCCCAGATTTACTGCCAGCAGCAGCAGCACACTGGCTCAATTTCCATGTATATGATTAAGCTTTTACGATTCTTTGTGTCTTAATGCACATCAGGGAGTGTTTAACACATATGAGATCAGTCGGATGCTGAAATGCTTCTCTTGTTTTATTTTTCTAGAGCCTGCGGTTGATCCTCGCTCAGCCTTCCCCTGCAGTGGTGGTGAAAGTCAAGCTCTTGCTAGACTCAAACATTATTTCTGGGACACTGTGAGTACAACTTCATCACAAACATCACTAGTAACTGCTTATAAAATGGCAAAGGAAACTCATGGTGATGGATTATCTTCTAGGTGTAATGAATATATGTTGTCTGTTTGCAGAATGCTGTTGCAGCTTACAAGGAGACTCGTAATGGATTGATTGGTGCGGATTATTCCACTAAATTTGCACCCTGGTGAGTGTTACTGTGTCATTTCCTCCACTGCTGAATGCTTACTACAGTTTGATGTTCCAATCCTATAAATACATCACTAATGGTCCTCCTGGTATTCTGCAGGCTGGCAATGGGTTGCATTTCACCCAGGTATATTTATCATCAGATCCAGCAGTATGAGAGGGAGCGGACAGCCAATCAGAGCACATACTGGTGAGTCTGGAGTTAGAAATGACTGGAATACTTCGATGAGTGAGATACAAAACAATAGAAATAACATTTATTCTATCATAGACAACTATTTAGTCACAAATAACACAAATGTTTCTGTCTTTCAGGGTCATTTTTGAGCTTTTGTGGAGGGATTACTTCAAGTTTGTAGGCGCCAAGTATGGAAACAGACTGTTTCAGATCAAAGGTAAAATAAGCTCAAGTCTTCAACTAATTTTTTACACAATATTAATGAATGTAAACTCATGGTGATTTTATCTCAGGACTTCAAGACAAATCCATCCCATGGAAAAAGGACAGGAAGCTTTTCGATGCGTGGAAAGGTTTGCACCATTTCTTCCTCATTGTTCGATAAATATTCTCTCATAAAAGTAAATTTAAAAGGTGTGTGTATCAGTATGTGCAAATATGTATGATTTGTAATCACAGAGGGACGGACAGGAGTGCCCTTCGTGGACGCCAACATGAGAGAGCTGGCTCTGACAGGCTTCATGTCCAACAGGGGGCGGCAAAATGTTGCTAGCTTCCTCACCAAGGACCTGGGCCTAGACTGGAGGATGGGAGCTGAGTGGTTTGAATCCCTTCTGGTAAGTGGGTTTTAACTTTTGAAAAGTGAAATGGTGTATATTAAGGGCATAATTAATAAAGCAATATATTATTTCATAATGGAGATGGTGTGGAATATTTAGCCTTTACATACTTAGCCCTTTTCTTTTCATTGAAATATGATCAACCTCACAGGTGCCTCATCCTCTTCATTTTAAATTTTTCCTTTAAAGATTGACCATGATGTCTGCAGCAACTACGGCAACTGGCTTTACAGCGCTGGCATAGGAAATGACCCCAGAGAGAACAGGAAGTTCAACATGATCAAGCAAGGCCTCGACTACGACAACAATGTATGTTTGGGAAGATGCATGAACTGTTAGTTTCACTTCCCTTTGACCTTCATCTGGCCATTGATAAGACTACAACACAAAATGTCTGAGTCACACTTTGTGTTTAATATTGCTGTTACATAGTGGTGATGAAACCAGGCTGTGATACGGAAGTAATTGATTTATTACTTGGTTACCTAACCATGCGTCTGCTTTAGGGTGACTATGTGCGGCAGTGGGTTCCTGAGCTGCAGGGGATCAGGGGAGCTGACGTGCACACGCCGTGGACCCTCAGCACTGCTTCGCTGTCACATGCTCGAGTGTCTCTTGGTGAGACCTACCCCACCCCCATCGTCATGGCGCCTGAATGGAGCAGACACGTTAACAAGAAGCCGGTGGGTGTTTGAGAAAAGGGAAGTGGATAGTATGAATTAGTGCTGATGCTGTGATAGCTATTATATGTTGCACTTCTTATTCCACTACATTTATCAAACAGATAAAATGACATGTTACTTTTCAGGTCAACATTTGACCTGAAACAACCTAAGATACGCCTGCAAAATACAAAGTATTGTTAAATATTAAACCAGTGGTTCCCAAACCTTTCTTGACAGCTACCCCTTACAAAAAATCAGTGTGTGTGTGGTTGGGTAAGTTGATGGCAGTTCCACCAAAGAGATTTCCCCGTTAAACTTCTCAAATGTTTTAATTTAAAGAATTGTTGAATGTCTAAAAAGGTCATGACCCCTCAGATTTATCTTGTGACCTTTTGGAAGGATCCCTAAATGATAAATGACACATTGATGAATCAGTCGACAGTCTAATGATACTGTACATTAGCTGCTTTTCTGCAGAATGAGTACGTTTACATTTGATGCTTAAAGTATATTTTGCAGATAATACTTCTTTAACTTTAATAAGGTCTGAATTTGAATGCTGGACTTTAACTTGTAATGGACATTTTTACAGTAAAGTATCGGCACGTCTGCTAAAGTAAAGGATTTTAATACTCATTGTACCACTGGCAAACAAGAGCACTTAAAGCTGTGGTCAGCAGTTTTATTTTGGCATCAGTGGGCAAAATTTCCCCCAAAGAACTTTGAGCATTATGTAATTCAAGTTGTCCGGGAGATCACTGGCTCTGTTTTCAGGCTTTAGAAAATCTAGCTCGTGACAGGAGACTTTGGCCAATCACAGGTCGTTTCAAAGAGAGTGTTTCCTATTGACTGTTCCACAAATGCAGATGCATGTGCACGTTTCTTCAGATGGTCAAAGCCTGATGCAGTGGAGGAGAATCCTGCAGTGGAAGTTGCTATTTCAATTGGCAATAACTGCCTACACTGCAAAGAAACCTGAAAAAGGAAAGATGGACTAATCAGAAAGAGAGTCTGGTAATACACGGACCAAAATATGTGTCAATATCAGCAAAGCGTTTCAGAGATGGAGAGAAAATGTTGCTAATACAAATCACAGCATGTCCTCTGCCTCAGTCCCTGCTGCTACAGACCAGCTCGCCGGGAGGAGAGCAGGCAGCAGCTCCTGAGACGGATCCTCAGTCAGCAGCTGCAGCAACTTGAATTCAGGTGGCATCTGGGGAATGGACAGCTCTGGCTTTCCCACTCTGTTGCTGCCCTTACACAGTTTGCCCATGGAGGGTTAGATCCAGTGCTGCTGCATGATGGCCCACTATAACTGCTGATTTCAAGCCACTACAGCTGCCAATCCGAAGGTCCATCCCTGAAGCTTCTGCCCGCCCCCCCTCCTGTCACATTTGTGGTCTGATAAACAGAGAGAGAGACAAACACTGACAGCTGACTCATATGAACATTGGCAGGTCTCACCGTTCCATGATAGACTACAACTACCAAGTAGAACAGCAATGCACTATTGATTTACCTCACTCAACACTTAACACTCAAACAAGTGGCTGTGTCTCGCACAATACAAATAATCGCTAACCGTAGCATCACATGTCTATCGGTTATTAATAAGTTAAACGACAGTCGAGCCATTAAAAAACTTGGTGTTGGATGTTAGCCTCTGCTGCTAATTAGCTCATGCTAACACGCTGGAGACAGTCCTTCAGCGTTGCGTCTAACCTGTGTTGCACAGTCGGAGATCAGACCCTTGGCGCAATCCTGTTGTTTTCCTCTGGAATTGTGAAAGATGTCCACACCGCAACATGTTTTGCCCTCTAGACAGCATGCTGCAGTTGTTCTTCTTCTTCTGTTAATTGGCAGCACACCTAGTTTAAAGCTACATGTACCACCACACACTGTGTCAGGTGCGTAGATGCTGCCCTTGTTAAGTCAATGAAAGCAGTCTGGTGCTATTTAATGTTACATAATTTAGCTGCTCGATATATCGTGCATCCCGAGTGGAGGGTGTATTTTTAAATTCTGTTGCTTATATGTTTACCCTTTACAAAAACTGCCTACCCCAGCTTTATTGTTCTTATTCTACTCTAAATGAAAAAAGTTGCCTCACTGTTTTATTTTGCAAAATCACAGTAAATGTTTGATTCCTTTAATTCCCAGAGTGGCGCAGGACCTTCACCCAGAGGAAGGAAGGGCCCGTCTCACACTCCCAAACAACACCGGGACAGAGGCATCGACTTCTATTTCTCCAGAAGCAAAAACCTGTAGTGTTTGCTTTGAGGCCATCAAACATGAGGACAGAGGCTCAGAGGATGGACGCTCCAGTGATGCAAACTCAGACTGTTGCTGTAAAATCTGTGTTGTGCACTGACGTACTGATTGAGGGAAGTTGCCCGATGAGGATTTGAGGAAATGGATGTTCTTACTTTTGCTTGAATATTTGAAATAGTCTGATGTACATGCGTGCCATCAGTTCTCGAAATGTATCCGCCTTGTGAAGCACCTTTTATGGGCTGGTTTCCTGTCAGACTGCAGCTACTGTGAAAGCCACACTGTGGTTTTCAGTTTTAGTGCTGTGGATCTGTAGCTGCAGATAGACATTTTTGCCTTTTATACATTTTCATAGGGGTTTTTTTTGTGTTTGAGTTTTTGTTGTGTGATTTTTGTTATGTAATGCATTAAATTAAAAACACTTGACATCGTGATTTCAGTTATTTATTATACTGTCAGAGGAAGGGATTCGAGCTGAGCTTGCCAGAGCAGTTATGAATCTGGATATGAAAGGAGAACAGAAACACATTATTAACCAACTCTTTTTTCCACCAATATTTTCTTGTGGTGCCAACTGCTGCAAGATAGTCACATATGTCTAAAAAATGGTTTCGTTTCTGGTCAGCAAAGCGTTAATACCAGTAAAATAGTACCTGTAGTTTTGTGGCAGTGCACTAATGTGGCTGGTGTGAGGAGGTAAACAGTGAAGACAACCCTCCTCCTCCGTGTGACGTAGCCGCTGGATTTTGCATCACTTCCTTGTTCTGTTACCAAGTGAAGTGTGGGACAACTCAGTAGTCAAAAGTCACGCAGACTTTCGCTGTAATGTTTTTGTATGTTTAACTCTCTGTCGTCTCCGGAAACTCTCCAACATGGCGTGTAAGGACCCAGAAGTGGACTTGTGGACGGTTCCTATCGTCGCCCTGAATGTGCGCGTGAGGAAACAGCTGGGACTGTACCTTAACCCCAGGAGCACTGTGGCCCCGGACTGGATGGCTGTAGCGGAGGCCATGGGCTTCACTTACCTGGAGATAAAGAACTATGAGTCGTGTGTAAACCCCACCAAGGCGGTGCTGGAGGACTGGCAGGCCCGCTGCTCGGACGCCACGGTGGGGAAGCTGTTGTCGATACTGTCAGACGAAGTGGAGAGGAAAGACATAGTGGAGGATCTGCGTCCTCTGATAGGTGCGTGTGTGTCCTTAAGGACGTGTTTTTAAATGCTTATCTCCTAGTATAAGTGCACAGTATGACAATATGTGTAGCCTAAGCCTGTTTTATCGCCTGCCCAGTCCCTGTGAACTCCAGGAGGTGATTCACATGCCTGAATTCCCTCATTGCAAAAAGTATAACACATATTTAGGAGTTTACTGTGTGAAGGAATATCTGCTTCAATATATGTAATGGGCTTTACAGCTAAATGTGTACTCATAGTACTTTTCCAAATGATTCAGTCCACTTCCTGTAACATCTCCCTCCACTGACTGTATGCAAACTTGTGTTATGTGACCAATGTGTGTGTGTGTGTGTGTGTGTGTGTGTGTGTGCGTGTTGTCATCAGATGAGAATGTCAAGAAGTATCTTGACAATCAGAAGAAGAAGGCCGAGCCCCCACTTCAGGTCCCAGAGGTGGACAGCTGCCTCCCTCGCACCCCAGAGAGGTTCGGTATCACCCTGGAGGACGACCCCGAGGGTCAGTGTTTGTTTAAGTTTTATTTTTGTTTCCATTATCATCACAAAAAAAGAAAATCCAAACAAAACTTGCAGTCCAGCATTATTGCATCACTTAAATTTAATTTTATTTATAAATCCCAATATCACAAATCATAGTTTGCCTCAGAGGGCTTTACAGCATACGACATCCCTCTGTCCTTGGACCCTTACAGCGGATAAAGACATGTTAAAGCACCTGTAATAAAGAGTCACCAGTTAACCTACATATCTTTGGAGGGAGGAAGCCAGAGTACCCACAGTAAACCCACACTGACACAGGGGAGACATGCCAACTCCACACAGAGGGCTCCCCCAACCAGAAACCCTCTTGTTGTGAGGCAACATTGCTAACCACGGTGCAAACACACAATTTAATGTTCTGAATAAGGTCACTTTGCATGATAAGTACTTTAAAGGAGCTGTATATGACACTCAGAGCATTAATACAGCAGCCAAAACTATTTGCTATGTAAAGATATAGTGAAGTAACAGCATCCTGAGCAGATAATAAAGTCACGCTACCTCTGTGTGTGCTGTAACCTGAGCGTCTCTGTTTGTTGTTGAGGTAGACGGTCCAGTGGTGCGTGCATGTTAGCACATGTGAGTCCTTGTGTGTGTATCCCAGTGGCTAGTTAATCGCCGCCGCTCTGCATTGCATTCATGTGGCGGTTAACACTGATATCAAAGCAAAGCACCTATTGTTTATGGTAGCCGTAACGTTTTTTTGGTATCATGTTGAGCTCAGTGGGGAAATATGCCACACAATTAATAATATCATCCGTAGCATTTTCAGTAGCCTCCTATTTTGTGACCTATATGATATGTTTCCAAGACAACGCAAGTATGAACTTGTGTTATGCAGACCAGATTGTGTGATATTAATCACCAACAGATCTATTTATTCACTGAAGCCGTACAATATGTACCTGCCTCTTCAGAGCATACACCACATCCTCAGTTGTATCGGTCTTCCTCTTAATGTGCCTGGTGTGGTTAGGTGATAGCATCACGTATCAAGTTCTCCAGAAAGTCCTTGAACACACCGTGGGTCTCTTTGCTTGTAGAACAGACCAGAGACACGCTTCACTCCACTACGGCAAGCCAGATAGTGGATAGCGAGCTTTGTGATTACTTGTCAGCACTGTTGCTGTTTTTAATGCTGTTGGCGCTGTTAGCACCGTTAGTTGCTAGCCACCGGCTCAACCACCTCCATGTTGAGAACCGTGTGCAGACAGTCAGACTCTGAAACATTAGATCTGCTCTGAATGTTTAATACAGCTCCAACTATTGATACTTAAAGTAACAAATCACATACAGTGTGTTACGCTGCACTTTGAGCTCTTGTATTTGAATAAACAAGCTGAAATGCATGTTATGATTAATTTATGAGCTAAAAGTTGGTGTACATATATTGCGCCTGACTTGTTAGAGGGCGAGTGCACAGCTGTCGTCTGTTCAACACCAAGAGAACAGATTATAAGTTTGCATAAATGCATATCGGATGAAATGAGTGATAACAGAAAGCTTCAGTAATTAGAAATACTTATTTTAAGGTTACCAACAATCAAAAGCTTTTACTGTTCTTTAACTTTTTCCATGCTACCTGTCATGTTCAGCGGACATACCCCCTAACTGTCATGTGGTGGCAAAAATATTATGACTGTGCTACTTTGTAGTGCGGTTACATTATATTAGCATTTGCTCAAGTCAGACATGAGATAATGATCGCAGCATTTTCTGTGGTAAGGCATCGCACAGGAAAAGCTCCATCTCGCCTCCTAATCTGACAAGTTATCTAAAGCTCTAATCGCTCAAGGCTGTACTGCTGTACCATTCCTGTGCACAGTCTTGCAGTTTCCTTATCACGCCCATGTTTTGCTTCTGTGGAATATATTTCACTTCTGATGAACACTACCCCCCCCCCCCCCAAGTTTATTGTGTGTATATTTTGTTCTGGGTCGCATGCAGTTATGCAATAGTGGCTTTGTAGGGATAAATAAAGTTATTGAATTGAATCTAACTGAATCCAGGTGCCCCTGAGCTGTTTGATGCCTTCATCTGCTACTGCCAGAGCGACTTCGAGTTTGTCCACGAGATGATCCGCGAGCTGGAGCAGACGGAGTGCAGGCTGAAGCTGTGTGTGTTCGACAGAGACGTCCTCCCGGGCTCCTGTGTGTGGACCATCACGAGTGAACTCATTGAGAAGAGGTGGGATATCGACACGTGTTAATCATGTCCGGGTCTATTCTGTTGCTTTGGCCTGTAAGAACAAACATGGCAGCCAGAGCATGCACACTTTGCATGACCCTGTGCTTTTCAGGTATTGTGGGAATGCACACGAACTCTGTTTTTATTTATTTATTTTTTCAGTCTTTTTATTGGTATTTTAAGTCATACAAAATGCACTAAATCACAGATACAACAGGAAAAATACAATATACCCCCCAACAGAGCCCCATCCTCACTATACCATTCACCAATCAGACAGAATCAACTGCATAAACAGTTACAAGTACATGTAAATAAATTAATTGTGACAAAAATCATAGTTGAGACACACAATAAATGTAAAAAGTGCAACAGACAATTAAAATAACATTTAAATAATAAATTAAAATGATAAAAATATAATAATAAAATGAAAAATATGTATAATTAAAATAAGAAATAAATAAATTTAAAGATGAGTAGTAAGTACTATCTATTATAGGGTCACTTCATAAGACTGCAATATCAGTGGTGTGCATATTTTTTTATACTGGTTAAAAAGGGTTGCCAGGTAACATAAAATTTCTGAGCACGCCCTCTTGTTGAATAGCTAATTATCTCTAAAGTCAGATGGTTTGTAAGGTCTTTAATCTTGAACTTAAAGGTTGGAGTAAATTGTTCCTTCCATTTCAGCAGTATGAGTCATCTAACTTAAATATTTTTCCCCTCATGACTGAGACTGGGGGAAATTGTGTTTTGTTGTAGTTATTCAGATGCAAAGACTAGAGAATTATAAGAAATAAAAAATAGAATGTGCATTATGTTACAGTGTTACACTACTAAAGATATAAAAATATTAAAAAATAAAATATATATTGCCTCTGTGCTGAGGCTGTAAGTGTGACATTTAACTACAATATATACCTTAATAGAATAAACAAGAATAAAATAAAAGTGACCTTAAAGAAATATGTGCAGTTATGTGCATGATAAAGCTGTAAAATACTGCAGCAGTAGCATAACAGTACAGTAACTGTATTCTGGTGCAGCACAGACTAATGTATGTAGGCACAGGATGTGAACCAGGCCTGCTGTTGATTAACAGTTAACAAATATATTCTAATAGACTGTATGAGAACATAGAGAGAAAAGACATGAAAGGTTCAGTTGTGGCAGAAAGCTTAACCTTGTTATTAACGGTTTCATTTTAAATTAAGATCTAAAAAGCAGGCCGAGAGCAAGATATCTGCGTTCTTTGTCTGAAAATCTCCCTAACTATGACATGTGACCTTGTGTGCAGGTGTAAGCGGATGGTGGTGGTGGTTTCTGATGAATACCTCGACAGCGACGCCTGTGACTTTCAGACCAAGTTTGCTCTCAGCCTCTGTCCCGGTAAGCAACATTTTTGTCATGTAAAACAGCTCTATCATTCTTTTTCCGCCGTAATGCTGGCGCATGCACGTAGCTTACCTTTTTATTCTCTGTGCTGTTTCAGGAGCTCGAAATAAACGGCTTATTCCAGTGAAGTACAAGCCAATGACAAAGCCGTTCCCCAGCATCTTGCGCTTCCTCACCATATGCGACTACACCAAGCCTTTGACACAGAGCTGGTTCTGGGTACGGCTGGCCAAGGCGCTCTCGCTGCCGTAACCAAGGACCAGGCAGTTAATGGAGTTTTTAAACGTGCCTTTTTATTCCATCAAAGGGGATTTTGGACGATGGCCAAACATCACAGGTTGAAGTGCTGTTGCTTGTGATCTACATCCTGCTGGCTTCTGACTGCACTCATCAGTTACTGTGTGTATACAGTATATATTATAGTGCTTCTGTATGTGTTTCTTGATTTGTATATTGTCACTATGAAAGTCAAGCTGCACAAAGATATCAGCAAAGTTCTCACTTTACACAGCCATTATTATGTCAAAACAAGAATAACACAAGTTGTGCCTGGCGCTGTTTTGTATTTATGTGAGGTATATTGCAGAGGAGGATGTGTTTGTATTCGGGGCAGCATTTACCAAATGCTCAGTGAAGGTTCTGTGGTGTTTTTTTCTTGTGCTGGCCACTTCCTCTTGTGAGTCAACTTCTACAAGAGATTGGAGCTGAAGAGGAAGAGATGTTGTGATTATTCCACTTGTTAATTTTTTACTGACTGCCTTTCTCTGTCACTTTCTCTGTCTGTCACCACAATGTCTTTATATATGATTTTGTACTTTTGATGTGGTCTTTTTTAGAGCTGTTTTATAAAGTGAATTAATTCTACCTTGGATAAATGGTCTGTATTTTATTTTCTCAAAATAAATTTTAACACATTTGTCATGTGCAGTTTTATTTTTATTTAAAAAAGGATTTGTACAGTCATGAAATGTATAGTATAGTAAATGTATGTTCAGGTGTTGTCCAGAGTGTGTCGCGTTTGTGCAAAGTCCTGCATGTTATGAAATTAACCAACAGAGGTGTCACTAATTGAATGCTGCAAAGAGGAACTGTTATGGCTCAGTGCACAGTTAAATGAGCATCCAATCACAGAGTAGCATTTGCGGTGCTGTCCAATCAGAGAGCAGGATGTTCCTGGAGCGACACGCCCCTTTTCACACAATCTAGTTGTGAGTGATTATGTTCCCTGAGTATTGCGTGTCAGGCAGCACTTCACAGCCCATTAAATACCTTAATGTGATCCATAAATGAAACTGTTTTTGATGGTGCTACGTGCTGATGTTAGCACAGAAATATGTGTATATATTTTTTCTTCAAAAATATATACAACCATTATACAACTATACAACCATTTTCATACAAGGAAACAACAGCATGCCAGAGGTATTAATAGTCCTTTCACAATTAGTTAATTGACAATTCAGTGTGTACTTCCTTTAAAATACTGAAAGTCTTAATGGCTTTTTTATTCTTGTTTTCATCTCTTTGTGAGGTGCCTTACTGTTTGAGTTCAACAATAAACTGATTAAAGCAGAGTCAGACCATTTCGATTTGTGGAGATGGAATTTACTAAAAATGACCAGAAGCTGAATAATACCGGTAATATTTCTATCCACCCTATAGAACACAAAATATAACGTCACATCAAACACATTAAAATGTACATTAGTGTCAATTGTCCTATCTATAAAGTATTGCACATCTGTCCAAAATACAACTGAATGATCATAGTGAAAGAATAAATGAAACATTGTGTCTCAATCTGAATTACAAAAGCATATTAAATCTATATTTAGCTAAATCTTTCCCAAAAAAAATCACAGCTGGGTAAATTCAATCTAACATTTTAAAGGATACTTTTTTTTTTTTTACTTCATTATCAATACAATATTTAAAAAAAACAAACAAAAATAGAACAAGCTTTCCTCCACTGTAAATCACCCAAAATCATTAGACCAAAAGGGAAAGTTTTAAAAATCACAAGAATTTATGGTGGTGGGAAGGCTGGTCACTTAGGGAGGCTCAAGTAAAAATATTTGTAGCTTTAAGGAGGGTGAATTTTTTTATTTTTAATATGACAGTAACATATCATTTTTGTTTACCAACAACATTTCATAATCAAACCATGAGAAATAAAACAGTGATTTATTTTTGTATATAATCCTTATTATTCTAGATAACGGGGCAACTAAAATTGTTTTTATATCAATTGTTTTTATATGGTAAAATTGTTTTTATTGACAATAGCCAAGCTAAAAGGGCTTGCCACAACAGTTAGCTAATTTATTAATTTATATTTTTTTATGTGTAATATCAATGCAGTTTTTCTTATTATTATTCATAATCTTTTAATAATTACATTTTAACAAAATTATTTGTTTATTTATTTATTTACGGTTGCAGTGTGAGAAGAAGGAATGCCTGCAAGGCCTGACTCCGGGCATAAAAGGAGTAGGATGTTGTTTCAACAGCCCGCCATTAAAAGTGTGGCGGAACGGTTAACGGCTCATTTCCTTTCGGCACGTTTTATCTAATATTATTTCCTGCAGTGCTTGTTTTACCCAGAAAGTAAAATTCAGACAAATAATTATGTGTAAAAGATATAAAGCTAAAGGTTGTGTGTAGCTGACGTTTTAAACCGCCACCCCTGCGTCTTCAGTAACTACAGTGAGTCCGGAGCACAGTGCGGTCTAACGGCCCACACTCAACATGTCCGCCGCGAAGGTCCACATTAGCTCAGTAGGAATGCGGTAGGCGGGGCTGCTACGCTCGTGTCAAACTTTGGGAATGACAGGAGTGCTGCAGGATTCGCAAAGAAGGGGAAGTGTCGCCCTTGTTAGTCCTGTTTGGATTACTTTGACTTCTTTTTACGCACAGTCTTTGGATTCACGACCTTTCTACAGATAGCACGGCCTCAGCACACTCCTCAGCCATGTCGGAGGACCTGAGCTCGCAACCCTGGTCCATCAACAAAGATGATTATGAGCTACACGAGGTGATTGGTATGTGATCCTTAGCTTGTTAGCTTCACGTAACGTTATGTGTTAACCGACAGTCTGAGAGATTCTGCGGCTAGCTTCGTAAAAAGGGGGCTTATCACGGCTAGCTAATATCTTCCAAGTGTAAAGCGAGCAGAAGGCATCTTCTTTCCCTGGAGCTCGGTTAACTTCATCCTTTTGGCAACTTGGCAATCCTAGCCGGGCGGTGTTTGTGAGTCAGTGGAATGTTTCCAGTGAGAGCGGTTACCCCGTCCGCTGGGGCTATGCCGAAGTCGTAAACGAGCGTTATAACGTTAGTCTAGTCAGGCACTGACTATTTGCTGGAAATACATGCTTTCATTAAGAAGTCGGTTATTTATGTGAACAGCTAGCTTAACAATTTCTTATACAATCTGGATAGAGGGCGTCGTATCTATTAAATTTTAATAATATTCACTATATCTCATTTACATTTGCCAGCTTTGGTATATCAGACTGAACCCAACCTGCTGGGTAGCTTTAAAGCAGAAGTGACATTACATATAACACATTTACAGCGTTATATTTTCATTTGGGGAACACATTAGTTACATTGCAAATGCTAAAGCAAAGTATCAGCTACGTAACGTTACTGTAGGTGATAAACTTTTATACTGTCCCTGTGTTCACACCCATTCCCATTAAAATACACTGGATATTCAAGTACAGAACTTTTTCCAAAACACTAGTGTTGCCAATGCAGAGTCCAGAGATTATACCTCACGGTCCTTCCCAGAGTAGGGTATTGTTTTGGGCAATTTACTGCCTGAATTAATCCAGTTATGCGAGAGCTCTTTGGAGAGGATTAATCAGTATTAAATGGCTTCTACCCACGTCCCTCGCAGAAAATGGGAAAAGTCATTTGATAATTTGCTGAGTAACATCATCAGTAATACTTAATTCAAACCAGTCTGCGCTGAACCTCCAACCATGTTAGTTTTTGCACAATGATTGCTTTGTTTGCATGGCCACATTTCCTCCAGTGTGACAGGAGGTATAACACCTTTCCTTTGCAGTGTCAAGCCCTCAGCCAGTCCTCAGGATGGCTTACAGGTTGGCAGGTCTGAGGAATGACAGCTTTACTGTTGAGGCCCTGAAATGTTGCCACCCCGTAAAGACCTGACCCTGTTCTACCTTTGGCCGACTTTGTTTCGGAGCAAGGAGGAGAATAAGAAGGAGTGTGTAACACATAAGTAAAGTATTGTCCTCTCAAATCAGCTAGTTTGTGCCTCTGGTTTACTTTACCTAAGTAGTGCTGGCTTCCTCTACAGGGAATCTGTGTGTTTATAGAGGGTCCATTCTGCAGGCCCTTAATTAACCATTTTGTATATTTTTTAAAAGTCCTGGATTTAACTTTAAACCATTTCTACATTTTCAGTTTCTTGGAAAATTTGATCTGGAGCACCGTACAAGATAACGCCCTGCAATTTATAAAGCCCCTCTTGTATAGAAACCAATTCTGTGGCGTTTTCCGACTCAGTGTTTGACACAAGTTGTCAGTATAGGTTTGAAGCTGGTCAGGCTATTTCAAGCTCTGGCTGCGGCATGCTGAGGGTAAGGGGTTATGATTATCAATTTAGCCGTGGAAATGAATTGTGCACTCAGCCCGGCCTCTTCCCCTTGTTTTATAAATTGCTGAAAACTGATTACCAGTTGTGCTTTAAATCTGAAGCAGTCCGTCAACCTTGTATATCATCTAAATTAGCCGAACCCTCTGTGTGAGGTTGTGTTCCCAGGCTCCTCGTGAACACAAGTTGAACAAGAAAACTCCTCCTGTTTGGCATCTGTGTCTGTTCATATTAAACCTTGCAAACAGTCCTGTGGAGTTCTCTCTCTCTGTGCTTAGAGTCTTTGCTTGATCACCTTCTGAGCTTTAGGTCTAAGTTGTTGCAGTTTTCTCTTTCAGGCCTCCTTCTATATCAGTGATTGGTTTCTTCCAATTACTTGTTTAGATGATGAGGAGTTATTGGCTTTTACTCTAAATGAAGATACTGTAGAGCTGTAGCTGTTGTGTAGACTGGGGACTGCACTGAATCAGAGTCTCTTCCTGACATCGTTTTCCTCAGGTTACCATCTTGACATTTGCCATCACGTTTTCCCAAAACATATATGCCCTCCTAAATCGCAGCAGAGAATTGAACTACTTTGAAACAACCCTAAGATAGAAGCTTCAATAGGGAGAAATTGCTTGAGCTGCAAAGCCAGCAGTGTGGTCAATGTTTGGATGGCGTATTCTCGAGGTTGCACAACAGTCAGGGGTGGGCTGTGTTGGTGTTTTGGAGTGTGTGTTTGGGGAGGAGGGTGGGTAAACACAAATGCTGTATTGAGTGCTTTAAATTACGACTAATTCCGCTACTGTTTGTATGAGGAAGTTAATATAAATAGGCTTTTTAATTTAGATCTTTCTCTGATTGTGTTTCTCTGTCATTACTTGCAGTGGTACTGATGTTTTAACTGCTTATGGCATCAACAATTGAATAAAATAGTAGGTTTTAATGTGATAGTTTTTCTCACAGTCAGTTAATATCCCACCAAAATACAGCATGTTGGCACAGTATGTTCACACACTTGTATTAAGTTGTGATTTAAGGCCCTCAGTGCAAGAAGTCCATATATAAGATGTATTAAAAACACAAAAGCCACACAAGGTTTTTTATCACATATGACAAAAGGAAGCTGAAAACAGGACATATTTGACATTTTACTTCAAATAACGACCATAACTATAAACTATTGTTTATCAAAATAGTTGCCGATTATTTCTCTCTTGATGGACTCATCATTAGATCGACTGATTAGCTCTACTTGCAGTATTTAAAACTTCAACAGGTAACCTTTCGCCGAGCTAAACTACTACAACAAGCTCCCAGACCCCAACTCACCTCTAACAGAAACTACTGTTGGGGAGACAGTGTAAGATGTTGCCTCCAGCTCTTCTGCTCAGCTGGAAGGTTGGTGTTCGGAGGATGGCCCTGCATACCCAGCATGCCCAGCAGAGCTATTGTTTTGGTAACTTCCCCAGGGGAAGAGGACTTGTTATTACACAGTTCACACCCATTCATTTCACCGCACTGAGCATTGGATCATACTGGACAGAGCCTGTAGGAAAAAAAAAAAAAGCACCACAGCTTGCTTTCTCATTCTGGATCAAACTTTGGATCATTCATATTGGCAAATGTGGACTGGAAACTTTCTGCTCCCACTGTTTGTATCCACGGGCAACCATGTTTCCTCCCTGCTGCTTGTCGTGTCCCTCTGATGGGTTTAAAAAGCTTCAATATGTTTATGTTCCGGGAAACTTCTAACAGTTGCGAGCAACCCCGAGGATAACATTTATCTAGCTTAATGTCAGCTTCAAAGTTGGGCCAGATTAGTTTTTATTACACTGCACCCTGCGATATCATGTGTGACATTTCTCATTGTACCTTTGAATAATGTGTGGAATGTCAGCCAGGTATGCAGAGGAAATGTAATAAAAGGCGGCTGACGACAGGCAACAAACTGGCCTGGTGAGGGCAGGAAAGGCAAACTGGGAGCTGCTGCCACTCCGCTCGTGACCAACTCCATTAGGAAGCTAATTCAAGGCCGAGCTAATCTGATAAGATATTATTGTGCTGGATACTATGTACTTTCTTGTGGGTATGAAAAATGAACTAGAACAGTGACTGATCTGTCTCTGTACCTAGTGAAATATTTTCACTTTTTCATGAGGCAAACTTTGGCTCAATATTGTGAGGTATCATTTATTTGGAGTCCACACCTCATGAGTAACAGCTCTTTAATGAAACCTTGAGATTTAAATTGCCTCTTGGTATTTTAATGGTCTTTGAGCCGCTTTAATGATTTTAATTAAGTATAATGCTGTTGCTTTGTCTGCATCCTAGATAAGCTTATTATGCCGTTTACTATTCCTTTGTGTTTTGCTATCTTGATTATGTAACAAACAGACTTTATACAGATGCACCATAATAGGAGGACTGCAAACATTCCATATTCGTATGTCAGCTCCTTTAAGAGCAAACATGTCAGCTTGCGGGTGAATGGCAAGCCCTCACTGGAGTATTTAGGGTTAAACAGATAAGTCCATTGTGACGAAAAAACTCTTGCATGTCCCATTCACACATTGCCAGCTTATAGTATAATGCGTATAAGGCTTCTCATGCAAAGCTGGATTTGTTTTGAGGAAACATGCTTACAGACAACATGGGCTGCTTTCTCAAAGATCATGATTGTTTTGTCAATTTCTCCCCCACAAGAGGGAAAGAGAAAAGTTGTCTCACCCTGTCTGCAACTTCTTTCGCTATCTAAAGTACCTCTGCATTTAGAGCTGTAACAGATTGTCGCACATATAGAGTGAACGTTCAAGCAAAATGTGTGGAAAGACAATAAATCACAAATTGCAGAGTGAAACTTGCAGCTAAACGTGTTTTAGGAGTCGGAAAAATTCTCACAGTAAATTGAGGTCTTGGTATTTGTAAAGCTCACAACCATATCAGTTAAGAAAACTGAGATCTGAGATCAGTGCTAACTCTTGAATAATTGCTGGGATAATTTTAAATGTTAAGTACCGGGAACAGAAAAGGAATTCTCTGCAGAGCATGTGCTTTTTAGAGGTTTTCTTGACATGTTTTGGGTTTATTTTGGCTTCTGACACACACAAAAGAAAATAAGAGCAGCTGCATACTGTAATTAGTTAGATATTTTTTCCCTGGGTTTTTTTGTCTTAAAATGTTAACAACACTAGGAAATATGAAATGGAAATAAGATGCAAACAAAGAGAAGAAATCAACAAGCCTAAAAGGCGCGCATATCTTAGTATCCCTCAGCTACGTCAAAACGCCACATTTTCAGCTGGCAGCTGGATCATCTTCATTTGATTTTGCCTAATTTGGTAACTTAATATATAGATTTGATTTAGCCGTCCACTTCCAAAACAAGTTGAATCTTGTTGCTGGGCCGCAAGAAATAGAGAATATTGACAGATGGAGTTTTTTTATCTGTCTTTGTAAAGAGCTGACCCCTGCTCTGTTTGTAATCTGATCATTTTTAAGTAATTTACAAAAGAGAAAAAAAGAAATACCTACTGTTTTAAATGCAGCCTTGATGTCTGTGCCAAACTGTTAAGCAAATTAGATGTTGGCCTTACTTTTTAAAAGCCTTGTGTGGATGGCTGTTTTGTGTTCCTCACATTCAGATGGACAAGGCGGTGATGATGTTGATGTGACTGTGTATGGCTTATTTTATAAGTTCATCATAATATAAGTAAACAATATACAGCTTTGATTAAAACATCAAAGAACCCCTGAGGTATTTGATATGTAACTGGATACAAATGGTTGAGACATGACCACTCCGGGCAGAATAACCTTGTGCTAAGCTTGGAAATAGCAAATATCAAAGAGCATCAGGTCTATATTAACTCAAGGTCCCAACTGGCTGCTAGATTGGGCTTCTTTAGTCTAATTGGCCAGCACAACCTTGGTGCCCCCTGACCTTGCCTGCTGCAAACCCAACAATTTCCTCCCTTTTCACCCCCCTACGCCCTCCCCAACACACACATACGAGCACACATGCTCTCCAGCTTGTCCAGCCACCCCTGACGACTGGCTGTTTGTTTGTGTGGAGGAATTTACACTCCAATGTGTACAGGGTAACTGGCTCCCTGTGGTCAAGCCAGGGCTGAGCTCCCTATCACTGGCCAGCCTCAGAGGTTTGTTTGGTATTGGTGGTGGAGGTAGAGGTGGTGGCGGTGGTTGGAGGGGGGCTGAAGGATATATTTACAGCCCTGGTCAGCCCCTTAGTTTTGAGCAATGGCTGAGTGAGCTGTGATCACTTTGGATGCTGAAGAGTTGAGCAAGGCCAGCAACACATTATCAGAGGTTGCCAGTCAATAGATGGCACCCACTACAGCTGTAGAAAGTAGGCTTTCACATGCAGCATATTCATGGTGATTAAGGTGGCTGTTACTGTCTGTCAGTTACAGGAAATTACAAGGAGTTTGCTGTTTAAAGCTTCTTGCGTATGACGTCATAACTTGGTGTGCTGTCTAGATGGAGGGCAAGCAACTGGAGGCAGCAACTACCAACACTGCACAAATACCTATGATTTGGGCTGTTTATAGCTGTTCCAGTTGATTGGTCCTTAAGAAGTCTTAAAATGTCTTAATTTCAATGTTACAACAGTCATTATATAGTCTTAAATTTGACATTTGTGAGGTCTTAACTGCTACAAATATTTGATCTAATTTTCATTTATGCATCTTTTGATTTGTTTTCATGAAAATGAGTGAAGCTTTTCTATATAAAAGTCCACATTTCTGATGTTACAAACCTTTTGAAAACTATAATACTGTCATTTTACTTCACACATGCACTTACCTGTTGGCAAAATGTTATGAAATCTTACTGTATTAACCATATTCCTACATAACACTCACCTCTGCGCAAGACCACATATATATGACTTGCCTGCAATGCTTACCTGCGATGCTTTAATCAGTGAAACATGATTTGTCCAAAATTATGTCCTAAATTTGGTTAAAAGGTATCTTGAAAGGGTCTTAAAAAGCAATAATTTGAACTGTCTGATACCTGTAGACACCCTGTTTGACTCCCAAAAACAGTAATATGTAAAGGGGTGAAGTACAAATAAAAATAACCTCAGAGAAATGACGTCAGACGTGGATCAAAAACTTTTGGCCCAAGTCTGGAGGAATGGGTTCAACTAACATGAAATGTAAACATTTACAATAAAGCCTTGAGTTAAACATGTCTTGAGTGCCATGTAATTACCATGTGTCATGACAACTCCTCTATAATTTTGGCAACAACCCCAGGTTTTTTGTGGCGTTTAACCAGCCCAGTTGACCCAGTTGAGGATAGTGGTTTTCAAACTTTTTTTAATAACTTACCGCCTTTTGAAATGTTTTATCTATCAATTTGGCTATCCCCTGACCAGAACAAAACATTTTTGGTTGAAAGGGAACAAACAAACTTGATTATGATGATTACATTAAAAATAGGAATATTAAATACATAAAATGAGGTCTCTCAAACATACATTTTCACTTGCTTCACTTATAGTATGATTAATTTCGGAATCATGCATGACTGATATTTTTTAAATTTACTTTTACTAAAACCCTCATGTGCCCCCTGCAGTACTCCAAAGTACCCCTAGGAACACCCGACCCGCTAGTTAGCTAGCTAGTAGCCTGATGCTAGCAGTGTATCCATGTACAGAGTTGAAATCTAAAAGACGGTAATGCTCAAGCGCAAGCAGTTTTAATACTACCTTGGTTCAGCACACAAAATAGTCTATGTAGTCCTCTAGACTCTTGTACGCTTTCTTTTGGCTTGCAGTGTCGTAGGAGGTCTGAAGGACGAGGAAGTTTTCACTGACAGTCGCGTCCACACAGGGCAAATAGGTCTTCATTTTGTATGAATCACATCCAATGTGAATTTCAATTTTCTGACGATACTTGTTGTGTACAGGTTCATCTAACCCTTTGAATTTCAGGTCATTGTAGTCATGTGACTGCAAACAAACTCTTGCATTATAAAAAGTAAGAGCTTGTGGTTAAACTCAGTCTCAGCTATGTTGAATAGTGTTATGCTGTTTCATTCTCTGCTTCTCTCACACAGCCTGAAGTCATAATTATCTTGAATGAAAACAGTTAAATAAAAAGCGGTCACGTCTTCAGGGACAACTTTACTTTTTAATTAAATTCAGGGAAATGTTTTTTTTCTTCAATGTAGCCATTTCTAAAACCCTCCCTACACCACTGGCTCAATGAAAACTCCAAACAATGAGCACTTTGTTAATATTTGGGCATAGCTAAGATGAGGGCACAGGAGGTTAGGAAAAGCTTACTGGAGGGCGGACCGACTCACCGCTCGCTCTTTAACTCACCAAAGCCTGTTGCCAGAGGACAATGTGCTCCCAGCATTGCTCAGCATCACGTATACTCCAGAGGTCTTGTGGAAACAGTCGTGTGCGTGCATGGCATTAAATAAGAGCATTGAGGGGGCAGTGAAGTGACCTCACACGAAACAGGAACAACAGGCGTACCTCTCCTGAGGAGGATATTACAAGCTTTTATCTGACTATCACACGTTATTCAAAATAAAGATTAGCCCTCTGTTGTAGGATTTAAGCTTTAATCAGATTGTAATCTATGTGTTGTTTGCTTGTACATCAAAATAGTAGTTAGGGTGGTATCAACTAGACTTCTCAGTCACGCTATGATCCAACTTTTAGACCAGGTGGCATGGAAAACTTGGGAAGATTTAAAGTGTCCGAGTCTTGAAACGCTGGTAAAATGCACATATGGAAAACTGATTAGCAACATTGTTCCTTTATTCACACAACTGTAGGAGGAGGCCACATGCACTTTGCTACATATATTAGGTGTGTATGTGGTGGATAAACCTTTGGATCCTTGAATCCTCCTATTTTTAGAGCTACCTCTGGATCGTGGCATTTGGTGCTGTAAAGAAAAACCGCCAGTTTTCAATGAACAGTAAACAAAATCTTCGGACTGTGCCAAGGATATGAAAAGGGAAATGTCTAAACTGTATAAGAATCAGGCTTTGGTCTTCTCTGGCATAAACCTCCCACCGACGCCTCCCGGGGGATGTCTCGTTTAGCAGAGTCACCGGCCCCAATCAGTCCCGCTTCATCAGGCGGGATTTGGGAAAGCTGATTCATAATTGATGAAGAGACAGTTAAGCTGTGCCAAAGAGAAATCGGATGAACTGTCAAAGCAGAACTCCGCTTAACCTTGTTGAACTCTGGAGAATTTTGAAGTAAGGATAAAAGTTAGGTTTATTTTCCTACAGTAGCCATTATTTTTTGGATGTAGACAGGGGTTAGGGAAAAGGCAAACAATTAAAAGAAGCCCGGACAGCCTGAGGATATAACTAAAATGAATGTAGTGTATGTGCCAAAGTTGGGTTCTACTGTACAACAGCACTGACAGTCTTGTATTTCTAATATCACTACTGTTTGGTTATAGTGAATCATAATTAAGGTGTTTTTTTTCCTGTGTGTTTTAGGGAGTGGGGCCACAGCAGTGGTTCAGGCAGCCTACTGTTTACCACGCAAGGAAAAGGTGGCCATCAAACGCATCAATCTCGAGAAGTGCCAGACTAGTATGGACGAACTTCTGGTAAGACGCACACACAACTCTGCGAGTAAATGCATATTAGATTAAAAGTCCAGCTGAAATTGAATTGCATATTTTTTTTGTCTGCTACAGCCAATCAAATCTTGAATACAGTAGTAACATAATAAGTAGAGCTGACGCTTACAGTGAGTCAGACAGCAGCCTGCTACTCCGCACAAGACCCACAGACTCTTTCCTGCAAAAGTCTCCTTCTTATCTTACTTACAAACATGAACATGCGTCTTGTCCTGCACCTTGTTGAACGAGCAGCCAAGCAAACATTCAGTGGGTGAAAGTGCACTGCTAACGTCAGTTTTCAGGCTAGAATGTTAATTATCTTAGCTGTTCAGCTGCAGCACATTAACCAGCCTGTTAACGTACCTTTTTAATGTCACTTTGGTTGAGTGAGATGCTGGTTTGGTCCTCACTTTTCAATACCCATATCAACACGCTGTCCGCTGATGACATGCAGGCTACAGCGCAAGTTTATTTACTCTGTCTTTCGTACCCCACTGTGTAACACTGGCAGTCCGGCAGCTTGCCAGCTGCTGTCAATCAAACACCGACACGCCCCTCAAGCCGGCCAAAACGGAAAATGAGCATTCCTGATATTTCCCCAAAGACTTTTTTCCTTTTAAATAATAAGAAATGCAGAATAATAGACTTAAAAAACACGTTGGCTTTATTTTAGCCTCAAAAAGGGATGACTAAATGTGATTTCAGTAGGCTTTGGAACATTTTTGTGACCTTGCTACTTTTTATGCGTGATCAAAGGGAGTTATAACCTCGCAGCACGAGATTTCATTTAGGGCTTTGTCTCTGTGGTCTGTGCGTGTGGATGGAGTTAGTTCCACCTCTGCTTTTCATTACTCGTTTTCTCCAAACCCTCCCTCCAATCATCTCTGTCACTTCAAACACTATTCTGGTTGTTCTCTGCAGAAGGACTCCACTTACTGCCAGGAAACTATTAGACCACCGTGGGACATCTTCCTGCAGACCGTATGATGTCTTTATACCCCAATGCAATCTCGTACCCGAGCTCAGCACATCATTTACTGTGTGACATGCGGTTTACGACTGAGCTCAAGAGGTGGGGGGATTATATCAAACGCCCCTGCACGTAGAGATGATTAGGTGCTCGTTTGTGGCTTGTGTTCTGGGTTTGGAGAGTTTTTTATGCACAATATGTATTTGTCAAACAGTTGAGAAAGATGTCACAATACATGGCCTGGGGAAAGCCGCCTGGTAGCTGGCCTTTATTTTTTGCACCATATACACCAGATATCAGGTTTTGGTCTGACACTGGGAAATGCGCTGCTGTTAACTTAGACCAGAAGTGTGATTGATGGATTTTTCCAGTCCTCGCTCCTAGCTGTCATCCAAAAGTCTGTGAAAGTAACCTGTGGGAAATAAATATTGTGTAAGCCTATACGTGTTCATGGAAGATTATGGCCAGAGATCACTGGCAGATTTCTCACTACTCGCTGGCAATACTATACCGAGGAAGAACCCCCTCACCCCCCCGATTTCTGGAGGATGAATCAGGGGAATGCTGCTCCCGGATTCTCGGAGCAGGCGGTCACATGGAATACAGCGAGGTCAGATTTCCTGCCAGTGGCCCCCCAACCCCTCCAATTCCACAGCCTGCTGGGTACCCGGTTAAGCAGCGAGGAAGCATTAAATTGAACCCAGATCACTTCCCTAAAGTAGCAGCTTTTAAAGAGGATGCAAAGAGTTTTAAAGAAGCCGTTCTTAAATCTCACCTGTTAAATTCTGTAATGTCAGGAAAGCAACAATCTGTCATGTCTTTATATGCAGTGGTATGTTGTAGTTATTCCTGGCACAGCAGTTTGATGGACAGGCACTTTTGAGTGACTGGAGCTGGATGTGGAGGAGGTTTGTTTACAACTTGTGTGCGTTGCAGTTTGAATATCCTCTTGCATAATTACACAATTGTTACGACTGTTGGCTTTAATTATTCATTGATACTTATGAGAGAAATTATGAGTGCTCCTATGTGGTTATGGCTTATTCACAACACAGTACCAATCGATTTTTGGCTTGAAATCACTATAAAACACCTTCAGATCACAGCGACCTGATAAACATATTGGGTGTGTTTTGGTAAAAGTAGTTATTTATGGTAAAGGAACACTGAAGCACGCTAAAGGAAGTGATTCAGAGGCATATTCGTGCTCTCGGCATAAACATGAACGTTTTGTCAGTTTCCTCATCAATTGCAGATCGGCGGTGTCTCCATTCCTCAGTAGTTTATTGCGTGTGTGTAGATGTGTGCGTGCTGCAGTGAGATTGGGTCATACTGGAAGTGTGTGTTAGGCTCTGAGTAACTGATAGTGACGTAACATTGCTTCTATAGTGGCCTCTCTGTGTGTCTGCCATCAGTGTGATTCTGTGGCACCAGTTTGTGACCCAGCACTGTATTCAGTTTGTGACAATAGGTCATTTATTTTTTTGCTCAGTTTCAAGGTCCTCCGACACGCCAAATACTGCAAAGATCAGGCCTAATACAGAAAAAGCTGTGGGTATGGTGTGGTCTATTTCCTGAGGAATCTGTATGGAAACCTACTGAAGGGATTTAGTGTTTAGCTTGGATCTTGAAGGGCTTTAACATGAATTTATAGACCCATAACAAAATAGAATAGGTCAGTCCCAGTTCTGCTTAATACATAAACCAAAGTGACATCAGTCATGTCTCAATGAATGGCCTATTTTACTCAGGCTTTGTAGAAAAAACAGTAATTTGTATTGACATGTCAGAGAGATATCAGACAAAGGTTACTGACTCTATAAACCAATGTGATTTCCATTAGGGAGAGAAAGATCGTTTTATTAGATGGGTGGAATGAGTGGATGGATGTCTGGTCTGATGTTATTGATCTGAATTTTCCGCCTGCAGTCTGCCTGCTGGTCCTCGGCAAAAAAGATGAAGTTAAGATTGAGAGAAAATATGTCAACCTTTTGGCATGTATTGTTTAACAGGTGTATGTATTGCCTGGGTTTTGGCCTTTGAATCCGCCTACTCGACTGAGTTGACAGATTCATCTGGCATCATGGCATGAAACAACAGGTTTCTCAGTTAATAAAGCAATTGATCAAATGAGTGCAGTGCGGGGAGTAATGATTAGCCAATCACTGCTATGGACAGGACTAATGCTGTTGTTAAGATGTGTACCAGAACAAAGGAGGAGTGATAACAACAATGGCCACCGCTATAGACAAGATAGATGCTACTATTGAGGCTGTTGGATTAAAATAAACGACGTGTTTTCTTAATACTGTGCAACATCGTAGTTTATTTTGGTGCTCTGCTCCACTCTTCAACCTCAGGCAAAAACAGTATGTTGGCATGGCTATGCATCAGTGTCGATTTAAAATAAGATTAGATTGAGGTGGATTCATTGGTCTCCAGTGACTGGTCAGAGTGGATGCAGTGTCAGACTGAAGATAGCAACAGAGTTGACAGTTCTTTCTAAACAAAACTAACAAACAAAAACTAATTTTATTGTACTATAAAATGTATTCCTTGTCAGTTTCTTATTCATAGGCTAATTTGTTGATTGACTTCTGACAAAATAACGATATTCAAATGCTATGTGTTGAACAACAAACCAAGAATAGTAGCATAGCATTCAGAACATTGCCTTGATTTTTATGCCTCTGCACCGGCGATACCTGTGGCCAGAGGCATCATGTTTTTTGGTCGTCCGTCCATCCCATTATCGTGAACGTGATATCTCAAGAATGCTTTTTGAGAATTTGGCATAAATGTCTACTTGGATTATCAATGAACTGATTAGATTTTGGTAGTCATAGGCCAAAGGTCAAGGTCACTGTGAACCTGTCTCATTCTCAAGAACGTGATATCTCAAGAATGCCTTGATTTTTTTTTTTTCCATATTTGGCACCAATGTCCGCTTTGAGTTGAGGATTAACTGATTAGATTTTGGTAGTCAAAGGTCAAGGTCACTATATCCTTGTATCATTCTCGGGAACACGATATCTCAACACCTTGAGGGAGTGTCATCAAATTTTGCACAAACATTCACTTTGAGCCAAGGATGATGTATTTAGTGGTTGCTAGTTAAAAGCCAAGGTCACTGTGATCTCGTCCATCACATGCTTGTGAACGTGGTATCTCAAGAACATCTTAAGGGAATTTCCTCAAATTTGGCACAACCGTCCACTTGGACTCAAGAATGAACTGATCAGAATTTGGTGGTCGGAAGTCAAAAGTCAAGGTCACTGTGACCTCACAAAACATGTTTTTGGCCATAACTCAAGAATTCATATGCTAATCATGACAAAATTTCACACAAATGTCTAATAGGATACTAATTTCCTGCAGAAACACTTCTTTAGCCATTACTCAACATCATAACTCGGGAACAGGAGAGAGTTTTTTTTTTTTGGGTGCCCACCTTGAAACTTTGCTGATCGTATAGATCTTCTGTGTGAAGCATCCATGTCTGTGAAAACATGGATACTGTAAACTGTAAATAAACTATAACTGCAACTTGACGGGGTCGTGGAGGCATACATTGACAAAGCGATAATTCTAGTTTTCTTTTGGGGCTTAACTGTTAATAAAAAAAAAATTAGGGCTGCCCCCTGAAAGTCGGTCCGAGACTTCTCAGTCGTCTGAGATTGCTTTAAGTCGTATTTTTCTGCTAGTCGGTTTGCTGTGCAGTGTACTTCTAGGGACGTTTGGTCCCCAGTTTTTGCTATGGGGCGAGGGCTCTTGACTTTCACGCTACTCTGTGATACAGAGAGCTGCGGACACAATGCAGCGGCCTGGAGGAGGAGAGGCTTCACACAATAAAGCTCTGAGATAATTTTATCTTCTCTCTTCTGCTTAGAAGTGGTGAAATTACAGCGCACTGCAACTTAATGCAACCCACAGTTTCTGGCTTTTGTTTAAAATCTAGTGTCTGCAAAATATGTTGTTGTGCATTTCCGATCTGTCCTTAATGCAGGTAACTTTTTTCACTATTAGTACGGTGAATGCTGCTGTTACTGTGAGCATCCCACTGAGCCCGTTCAAACTTTAAAACTTCCTGGAAGAAAAAAAAAGGCGAATATTCATATTGAACAGCCAAATCTGATTTGACTGACAAAATCTGAGACGGGTGTAGCCCTGAAAATATTCCTCTGATAGATGTTACAGTATACAGCTAACTCATGCAGAAGTAGTGTTGAGGGAGAAATATACTATGCTAATTGTATGCAGCTTATGAGTGTAACACAGATGGTCATTATGAAAAAATCACTTTACAATGATGTCCCACACAGGTTACCCTAAGTGTTTCATCTGCTGCTGTCATCAAAATTTTATCATGAGAGAGTGAAAGCGTTTGTGTTTGTGGAGGCTTTGTGTATAATGGCAGACAGGTGTGTCGCCTGTGGTTTGCAGGTTGGTTTGTTTGAATGAAACTGCCCTAAATGTCTTGTGTATTAGGATGAGGTCATTGCAGCAACCAGACACAAAAGCCAAAACAAAGACTGGGAGGAGTATTTCTCTGTGTCTGTTCATAGCTGTGTCATCATGCGGAAATACTGTTAAATGTCTTTGTTTTCCAGTCAGCACCGAGATATCCTGCAAAAATATTTTCACAAAGCAAAATTTCATTTAATGTCAAAGGTTTTACACTGAAGGTTAGGCAGAAAGAAGTAATGTGAATGGCTTTGAGCGGTGAGAACATTTCCACTGTCTTTGCCGCAGCATAGGTTTACAGTGACCTAATCCCCACAACAAAGAGTCTCTCTGATTCACACATTGTCTGCTGGAAAAGATGGGAAAACCTGCCAACTGCCAGAGCACGATATCCTCCCTGTTATCCCATTGTTTTTCTTTTCTGGGGTTACCCTGGCCCACAGAGCTGTGATGACCTTCCTCTTCCACTGTGCTGAGAACAGAGGGGGGTTAGGCTCCAGTGAAGCCAGTTAGCAGCCAACAGGCTATATCATTATTGTTCTCTCTCAGCCTGTAGTATCCAGAGAAAGAATGATAGGGGAGACGACCCACAGATCTCGCCGTCTGGCCCGACAGACTGGAAGTTATTAGACTGCTTGATAATCAAAAACGGCTTTAGTTGGGAAGCAGAGTGGTGTGTAGGCTCACCTGTTGGTCAAAAGGTTGTTGCTGCTCAATCTGAATGAAACCTCAGTGCTCTGAAAATCTTTGACTGACACTATGTCCTCTACATATCTGTGTGCATTTAAACATGTCTATACTTGTCATGGTCCAATGATTGTTTCACGCACAGTCTGTATCCACCCTTATTATGACTCAGTTCATGCTCTTAACCCTCTTTTGTCAAGTGCTTTCTAAATGGCATAATGATGTCACCTGCCTCTCTCGGCGAAGGCACTCAGTGAAGGCCATGGGCTCAATAGTGATGACTCTGCAGCGGAGGCATACTGCTGCTAATGCATATTGTGTAAGCTAAGCATTTATGCTGATGGAACATCAGGCTTACGGTTTGACCCACAAGCATCTATTGATTAATGCCTTTAACAAATGTTTTCAGCAGCGGTGTTAAGGTTCCTCAGTTAACAGGCTTGTGGCGCACCTGTCATGGTGCAACACTCAAAAGCTGTTTTGAATAACACTCTGAAATGTTGGGAAATATGGTAGTTTGTGGTAAAAGCCATAATTAGATGAGGAGGACAGTATTGATTTCACCTCAGTGCATCTAGTACAGAGATACTGCAGATCTGGCACATGTTTAGCATAGCTTAGCACAAAGACTGGGAAAAGGGGGGAAATACACAATAAGATGTAATGTCTAAACACACCCTGGACGTCTTTGTACTTGGCACAAATAGGGGAATTTGACATTGATCACTACTTAGATGTGGGTAGGATGTCAAATGATTGTATTTTCTCCAGTGCTTTACTTAACTTTAAATGTAAAATGTGTTCCTGTGGAAGGTTGCTGTTGTAATTTATACTCTGCGTGATAACCTTTTACGTCACTAAGCAGGGATGTCAGTGACATTCAATTTACTAATCTATTAATCGACTCATCCTTTCAGCTCTTAATTGGACTATATTTGAGTTTTCAATAAAATTGTGCTTCTCAGTTTGATTAATGGTACTACTTTTTTTCCTGACTGTAGCACCTAGGGCTGGGTGTCTGTACTTGTTACCCAGTTCGACCAGAATAACCCAGCACCAAGTAGTATCGAAACATCTCTAGTCAAACGATACCTGCTACTGACCCTTTTTGCACAAAGGGTCTGATCTTCTGATCTCTACACCGTCCCGACTCCCCGCCGGATCAGCAAACTTTCTGTTGCTGCCATCTCTGGAGCCATGATGTCAGTTGAAATGAAAATTAAGAAAGAGGTGTTCAGGTGGACAGCTACATATTCTCGTCCTGTTTTTTCAACAGCTACCTGACGTAATTTCAAAACCGCAGATGCATGCGACTGAAATTTACCAATAAACAAGGTCACTCGCTAATCCAAGACTTCGGTTACCATGAGCTAACACAGCAGCAGCAGCTAACATCCAAAACCCCAAGCATTTAAATGATCCTAGCAAACTCACACTGACACCGAAACGTCTCGACTCTGTCATTAAAAACCTTTATTACCTTTAGGTAACTTTAGCTGCATGATGCTAACAGTTAGCCCTGTTGCTATGTGTGTGTTGCCATGCAGAATCTCACAACTGCCCCTGACTTGGAGCTCACACTCCCGCAGCAGCAGCTTCAACCCTGACAGTCTGTGGTGGGGTCGAGTGCGGTTTATGTAAAGGACTCGGCAGTTCGGTTTGGCAGGATGCCACAAACATGTTCAAATGCATGGCGATACTACACGCTACTCAATTAACATCATGGGTATTGAATAAGGTACTCCATTGGCATTGGTATCACTTTAAGGTCTCTGCAACTGGTAGTGCTATTGTAATTTTATACCCAGCCCTAGGAGTACTATAGTACAGATAAATACCCATTAAACAAGTTCACTAAATATTTGTAAGATACACAATCAATAGTTTTAAGTGATATAACATAACTCTTAGACATTCTTGAAGAGCTTTGTATGTATATCCCATTACGGTTAGGCCTTCAGTTATAGACGTAACTATGGCAACATGTACAGAGATACTGTGCATTAGTTTGGAGCTCCAGTAACAGGTTCAGTCATTTGTCAAGTGAGTGCAGAAACAGAAGCAAACCCTCTGTGAATCAGTGGTCCCAACTCTGGAGTCAGAAAGATTTTGTCTTTCTTAGGAAGCTTGTCTATCCTCAAATGACTTTAGGACTGTTGCTGAAGTGACGGATTAGACTTCTGTGCCAGCATTACCTCAGCTCTCCTGCTTTCCAAACTCTCTCACTCTCTCACACACATACACACACACACACACACACACACACACAGAGAGAGAGAGAGAGAGCTTACAGCTGTATAAAGGGCTGAGTCGCGGCTGTTTTTTCACTTCTGCATAGATATGCATTATATTGACCTAGCCTATTTCTCTTCTGTCTACTGACGTCATTAAGATCTTGAGTATCGCACTAAATCTTAAGAATAGCTGCAGCATTAAAGGCGTACACATTTATTGTGCCTGTGTTTGGTTTATTGCCTCCAGGCTTTTCTCATACCTTTTCGTGGGCACCAAATGAGAATGGCTAGGCATGGTATCTGTCTTGGATGAAACATAAGGAAGTGTATATTTTGTGTTTCACGGGTCATTTCACAACCACTACAACTGGTAAGAGCACTAAAATGGTCCTTTGCTGCTTCAGAAGTGAGACTAATAAGGATATTAATAATAAAGATATATTGGCTCTGCTATAAAACTTTAATCAGTTTCCACTAAATGATGATGTGGCAAAGTGTCAGATTCTACCAGCACTGTCAGGTCAAATGGTGTGTCATTAGATCATCGAAATGCTTTGTACATTTCTAATTAATTTGAATCTGTCTCTGTCTTTTTCTTCCTCTAACAGAAAGAGATCCAGGCCATGAGCCAGTGCCACCACCCCAACATTGTGTCTTACTACACCTCGTTCGTGGTGAAGGATGAGCTGTGGCTGGTCATGAAGCTGCTCAGTGGTGGTAAGTGCAAATGTCTTCCAAGGCTGTCTTCTTCCATCATGTGTCAGAGTTATATTATACTGACCTTTTCTTCTGCTCGTCCATTTGAATGTCTAGATCCCAGACAGGCAAAAAAAAAAAAAAGATGTACACTTTTTGTGCACTAGCTTGGAGCACTGTTTTAAGCCACAGTTAAATTAGTTTTGTTAACACAACAGATGTGTTTTGGTTATCATCTGGGGGGTCCAGAATGTTTGGCAGGGCCCCTCATGATGAGAGAGGGGCAGTAGGAAGAGATGGGCTACTTGCTGCTGGTGATGTTAACTGTGATTGTAGGGAATGTGACAGCACTGATCCTCATTGTGTCCCATGTGAGCTGCAGCTCTTTCCGGGCTTTAACTCAGTAACAGTGCAGGAGCTAATGACAGGGCAGAGGTAATAACAGCCCGCAGGCCGGCGTCATGGCACCCATGTGGCAGTGCTGCAATTAACTAGTGAGAGGAGCATGAAGAGGAGGCCACCATGGAGAAATAGACCTCAAAATGCAACGATTTCATCTGCTTGTCATTGTTTTGTTCATTTTAATTTTCACCAACAAGTGGAGTATTTGTGGTTCTGGATCAGACTGTGAGGGAGACGAGCTTTTACAACGAGCGTGTGAGGGCTCTTGGACACAAACAGCGTGTAGATGAAAGCGTCCTGTACCACACATTTAACAAGCATTAAGCACCATCTTCAGAGATAAGTGTAATGGCCTTTTGTTTACAAAGAGTCAAAAAATGGTCAGTCGTTCTTCTCTTAATCCTGCTTTCAGTCTCACACACGTAATTATACAAGTGTACACAGATACATCCACACGCTAAACATTTACACTCTGTTTCTACCCTTCCTTATTCCTGTGTAAACAGCGTCCCACTGTAACGGATAGTGCCCAGGTGGCACGCCTGGCTCCCTCGGATACACTCAAGTCATGAGCCGCTTGGCAGCCGCCTTGCAGCTGGGCCCGGGGGCACAGTGCCCACCAAGCGACGCTTGAGCAGACGGCCAGCCTCACAGTGGGAGCTGACACCACTTAAGATGGCCTCTCCCGTTCCCCTTATCCTAGTTAAACAGAGGCCCTTGATGTTGAGTTTTATTGTGCGGAGTAATTAAATGATGGCCATGGCGACGTCTGCCATGGAGACAGACCTCAAATGAGGTCGGGTTTATAGACCATCACTCCACAGGGCAGAGCATACCAGCCCAGAGGAAGGCCAACCGCTGTCTGTTCCTCTGGCTTGATGGAGCGTAAGAAACCCTCCACCCTCCGACTCCATCCTGTCTTGTGTCTTCTGCTGTTGAAAGACTGTTAACAGCTCGACAGTTGATCTAACAAAGCACTGACATGTTTTTACATCAGCAATGTTTGTTTGTAAAGTGCCATATGATGAAGCAGCAGAATACATTCCTATAGAACAGGTTTCATTCTTAATAGAAGAATGTTGTTAGACCACTAGATCACACTGGTTTAGCAATATTTTCACATTTGCTACAGATGAGAGCTTAGTAGTTTGCTGGAAAAGTTGCTAAACAATCGCCTAAATACTTACATGTCTGGATAAGCTATGTTTTATTGAGCCACAATACAGAATTAACTGATGGTATGCTACTCTTGTTTTGGCATATACCATTTCTTAGTGGTTGACTATCGGTATGCCACTTATAGTAGGTATGTCACTCATGTTGCACTGGCAGATACCAGTGCAGCATGATACTTTTACCCCCGGGTGTACTGCAGCAGTTGCCATGGGGTATGTGAAAACACTGTGAAGTAGCTCAGCTTATTTGAAAAAAAATTGTTTGTAGATAGATATAGATGTTTTTTTGTGTTACAGGAGAAAAATAAGCCCATAAATTGCTTTACAAATTGGTTTGAGGCAGCCATGACAGGACGACTTCACACGACTCACCTCCTACAGACCTTACCTACAGATGTAGGACCTTAAGACCACATGTAGAGGTTTAGAATATGTGAAAACTAGCTAGCAAGACTAGTAGTATACAGACCAACTTTATTGTTAGACCAACATGATTAGGCATGCAGCATTGAAGTGATCTTGACAGTTGTCCTGTAAGTGTGGCTAGAGTTTTATCTCTTCAGACATTTTCCCCTCTCCATGCACTTTGGAAGAAGGTGAAGTTGTGCCAGCAATCCGCACTCTGCTTCTAGCTAGCAACTATACAGAATAGTCAAAAAGATCTCTGCACAAAATGCAGAAATGGTCGAAATATCTATCTAGTGGTAGAAGTATGAATGCCAACTTTACTGTGCCTGACTGGTCTTTCACTGGCACATATTACTCACCTCTGATAACAGCGATGTACCTCTATCGGCCCAGGCACCACTAAATGTTGCTTTATGTCACCTGTGTCTTGGTAAGAAAGTTGTACTTGAACACACTGGAAAGACTGCAGCTAACAGCCAACTAGCACATATGTTCTGCATCTACATGAGAGGAAATAACTGGTACTCTGCATTCAGCATTCAGATAGGGAAACCAGAAGACCCACAAGATCGATCCAAGATGCTAGTTAGCCAGTTAGTTCATTAACAACACAGCCTGATGTTGAAAGAACAAATATTTAGCTTGCGCTAGCTATGATAACACAAACACTTACAAATCGTTTCCGCTAAAGAGCTCAGTAATAATCTAACCTTATATAGCAAGTTTGTTTGGATCACACACCCTCTTGACTTTAGCTGTTTGTTTGCTTTCCTCACTTCGGTTTCTTTTCTCGTGCGCTAAGCTGAACTGTCAGTTGGTGTGATTTTACTCACCAACAGGCTCCGCTTGCTCTGCAACTAATGCCAACAAGGGCCGACTAGAGCTAGCAGTGCGGAACACACCACAAAAAGTAGGGTGACAGATGATGACTGATGGCCTGACATTGACCAATGGCCGACAGAGCGCCTGGTGTATCATTGCGTTAACAATCGGCATATGCCACTGACACATGCCTACAACCACTTTTTGATCTTGTATGTGATTGAAAGTTGTTTAGCTTGTAAAAGCTTATAAAAGGCCACCGTTGCATACATACTGATGCATATTACATAAAAACATCAGTGGATTAAAAGTTTTGACAGTCCCCAAGGTAAGAGTCTTACTGTCATATCTGACACTGTTATACTCTTGAACCACTTTTGCAAATTGTTCACAAGTTAATGGCAATGCCTCTTAGATACCATGTCTTCAAGACTTTATGTCATACGTTGTTCATCCAAATAAGTAAAGCTCTGAAAAGCCTAATCTTCAATCAAGACTGCCTCCCTCCCCGGTAAATCCGTTCAAGGCCTAACCTGTAGAGCTGAGTTTAATGATCGGTGCGCAGTGCAGGGCTTTTCAGGAAATTCCTGTTCTGAATGTGACATATGAACAACTGTTTCATTAGAGCACCACATAGTCCGTCACTGACTGAGCACGCATCGGAGAGACATCCACTGATACCCACTGGGACAAAATATGAGTCATGCCAAAGCAAGCGGAGGAATGTGTTCCCTGGAGATTAATGTGCAGCCTTCAGCGACCGACTCCACTGCCGCCGAGCTCAATCGAATGCCACTCAGAGTGGAATCCAACTAAAGGCAGATTGTTATTGACTGTTTCGATTTTGCATATGAAAAGACTCTGTCAAGTTTGGAGCCAGTGGATTTGTCACATCATGATGTGGCCTTTAACTGTTGCCAAAATGCTGACAGGCAGCTTTGTTGGTGACTCCAGGTTCACAGAAATAAGACAATGAAATTCTAGCTAGGGGCGTAACAGTACATCGATCTGGATCGATGTGTCAAATCAATGATTGACGATCCAAAATGACTGACGCAAAGTTAACACATTGATACATATCATTTTTAACATACACCTTTCTTTTGAAACCCCCATGGCACATCTGTGTCTCGATTTCTGTCCAAGTGCACCTCCTTCCTAAACATTGAGACAGTGTGGTCCATTGCAGGCAGGCAATGGTAAGCAGGACATAACGTGGAATAAAATCAAATCGCAATCGTATGTTTATTCATTGTGATATCTGCAAATATCATATCGTTGTCCAAAGAATCAATAAAATATCATATCCTGATATAAATTGTGATTTACACCCCTAATTCTAACTTGCAAAATTACCTTTGTTCCCTTCTGTATCTCATCCTTTTCCCCCCAAGAAAATAGAGACATCTCTCAGTCTGTCAGTCCTCTCTTCTACACCTTGTTTCTGCACCACCTGTGCCTCTCCACAGCCCCTCCCCTGCCCCGCCCTCCCTCTCCCCCTCCAACTTTGCTTGGCATTCCCTGTCGGCCTTTAGCACAGTTGGCACCAGCTCCTATCTCCTTGGTCCACTTCCCCACTCCTCCCTCCTCTCCTCCCTTTTTTACTCTTTCATCCTCCTGCTGAGTCCCAAACCTCCTGCTCTGACCAGGAGACCGAAAAGATGAAGTGGAGCTTTTACACCTTCACAAGTTTTGTTTGAAATCCTGAGAAAGAGAGAGAGAGAGATTTGACTAATCCAGCATGTAACTGAAATGATGATTTGGCATTTCCCGGAGTTTTTGCCTGCTCTATAGTGCGCTGCACTGTCAAGACTCAATTTATCCCCTGTGATTTGTATAAACTCTTCCTCTGGGGGCTTGGACAGGCACCGTTCAAACCAAGCCAACAGGTGTCATTTGTCTTGGAAGCCGTAGTCGTTCCCATGCAAAATGAACCTTTTGGATTGTTAACCTGTCAGTCAGTGTCAGCATGTTGAAACAGCCTAATGAGGCGTGAAGAGTTCAATCAGATGAATTTGAAAGAGGCTGACAAGACTGGCATTTAGTGATCCCCCAAAGCTCACATCACGCTGTGTGTGTGCACTTAGAAATGTTCTCCCCTCGGTGCCACCTCAGCTTAAAGGAGACTTGTCTGGAAAAGGAACTAAACACGGTTTCTCTTGCTTTACCCTCTTCCTTTATCAACATTTTCTTTCTTCTTTTTAAAGAAAGTTTGACATTTTGGGGATCATTTGCTTTGTTGCTCAGAGTTGAGTGAGAAGATCGATACCACTCACATTACAGCCATCAGTATCAATCTTTTCATCTAACTCTTGGCAGAAAGCAAATGTGTATATTTCCCAAAGTATCAAACTATTTCTTTAATGGTTATACATAAAGCAGGGCTGTAAATTTTCATATCCAGTTAAGTGGGAAAGGATAAGTTCCTGCACATTAGCTCCTTCCTCACTTCCTCATCACACCTTCATTTGTTGGCTCATTAGGACTCCATCTTCCCCACACTCGGTTGTAGCTCTGTTCAGCTATCCTCCTTCCCTCAGCAGCTTCTCCATTGTCACCTGTCACTTCTTGTCACTACCTTTCCTCCCTCCCACCATTTCAGACAAGGAGATGAACATCACACTGAGCGCAGAAGCATTGAGAGAGAGGAGGGAACAGTGTGCGGAGAACAGAGGGGGAAAAAACGTCAGACAGGCTGCCTTTTCTCAATGAGCTTCAAAGAACTGTCACATCAGAGACATGAGGCTGCACTCGTCTTACACTCTCCTCTCGCTCCTTGCCAATTCACTCGCTCACATATATGCTATCTCACACACTCAGACACATATCTAGGCTGCTTTTCCCGCCTTTGCTCATCTGTCCTGTCCTCTCTTTGAATGGGTCTCTCTCCCTCACTGCTGAATCACATTTTCTCTCGTGTACTGTCACCGCACGACGAACCCGTTGAACCCACCGTCCCTCCCTCACTCTCCTCTCACTCTGCCTCTGTGTGTCGCTGTGTCTAAGACTCTCTGCAATAACACTGTCTAGTCTCAGGTGGCCCGTCATCGTCGCCTCCCCTGGGTAATGCTGAGCTCGACTGAGCGCTGTAGGCGAGGACATCCTGAAGTGATTGAGCAAATGGATATCTCTGCACCCCTAGCTTGGCACAGTTGCTAAAACACAATCAATTAAGTCCTGGAATTGTATCGTGGACAGGCTTTTAGGACCTTGAAAGGCCATTTCCAGCATTTGTTTGCAAGTGCTGCTCTGTGTGTGTGTGTGTGTGTGTGTGTGTGAGGCTGAGGGTGTGTGAGGGAGGGACAGACAGTGTGGCAGTGTGTTTGTGTATCACTGCAGCACAATACAGCTTGACAGGCAAGTCGCATTCTTTTTGCTTCTCTGCTTTGTCCCCATTCACCACTGTCGCCCAATTTTCTGTCATACCGAATGCAAATACTGAAGCTCTTTTCCGAGGGATGTTCTTTATTCTGTGAAAAGTGGCACAAAGGAGATCATACACTGACAGCAGTCGGACTTTTCATCCAGAGCGCTCCCTTTATTTAGCAGGAGCCAGGCTGAGGGAGACATGGTGACCTGCAGGGTCAGTGAGCACAGCTACGCTAGTTCTCCATTCAGCCTAGGCAGCTGAAGACAAAGCAACAGTTGAACTTGTAACCTCAAATGCACACTTATCTTTCACTCAGATCTCTGGCCAATTCCAAAGGCATTGAAGGCACGTGCACCCTGAAACAATTAGAACAACCTGTAGTGCTCAGTTTGTATTTTTGAATTTGAAGTTAAACTGGACTGCAGAGAAACTGACTGTTATGTAATAATAATGATAATAATAATACATTGGATTTATATTGTGCTTTTCTGAATACTCACAGATGGTTTACAGAGAAAATGAACAACAAAAGAAAAATGAAATAAGTTTGAAGTGGATACGTTGGGGGATGGAGAGCCAGTGGAGGTTGTGAATGATGGGGGTAATGTGGTCACGGGCGCAATAGTGTGTGAGAAGATGTTGAGAAGAGTTCTGGATATATTGCGGTTTCTTGAGAGTTTCGGATGATTAACTGTAGAGGAGACTATTGCAGCAGTCCAGTCTGGAAGTGATGAATGTGTGAGTGAGCCTCTGCAGCTGAAAAGGAGAGGGATGGACTGAGGCGGGCGATGTTTCTGAGATGGAGTAAGGCTGTTTTGGTGATGTGTTTGATATGTTGGTCAAAGGAGAGGGTTGGATCAAAGATGACACATAGGTTAAGGACATTGGGGTCACTGCGGTCCACTGAAGGCCACCTACTTACTGTCCCACACACAAGATTAAAGACGAAAGGTGATAAAGCCTTTAAGACTGTTGCACCGAAATGGTGGAATGCACTACCTCATGAGCTGAGAGCGGCCTCTTCCGTGGACATTTTTAAAAAGCAGTTAAAAACACATCTGTTTAGGCATGCGTTCCATTAATTGTCCATTGTATCATCTCTGTATTTCGCTGCACTTTACTTTTTATTTGTTTTAGTGTATTTTGCATTGTTTCTGTTATTGTATTTTTTGGTATTTTATCTTGTGAAGCACTTTGTGAGCCCTCTCTGTGAGAAGTGCTATATAAATAAAATTTACTTACTTACTTACTTACTTTGGGGCTGATGATGTTGACTCAGATTTGTCACAGTTAAGATTTAGGAAGTTGGTTTGAGGCCAGGATTTTATTTCAGTGATGCAGTTGGGGAGAGTAGAGTGAGTGGCAGGAGTGATGGCTTTGGTGGAGATGTGGAGGTGATTGTCAACGGCAAAGCAGTGAAACTGAAGTCCATGGTGGCGTATTATTCAACCAAGGGGAAGAATGTACAGGATGAAGAGAAGAGGGCCAAGAACTGAACCTTGGGGAACTCCTTGGGAGAGGGGAGCAGTGGTGGATTTGCAGTGAAACTCATTTGGGTGGAAAACCTCAAACAAAAATCCTGTGAGTCTACAAAGTCAATCAGACTTAAAGTCAATATACCAATTCCAAAATATGTCCCCTAATGATGACATAAATTCAAGTCTTGTTTCTGTTCAGTCACTGAGACAGCTGTCTATCTGTGTAGATACTGACTTTACTTCTTAATATCATAAATTGCACAACATAAATTATCTTTAATGGTAGAGTTACCCATTAAAGAATACATGGTAACAAATGTTCTGATTTCTCTCTATCCAGCATGGGTTTGTTTTGCCTTGGCCATATCAAAAGCAAAAGGTCATGGTGGTGTTTATGATTGAAGAACTTTTGTCTTAACATTTGTCTAAATCATTTGTTTTTTCCTTCAATAAAATCTATCTTGCTGGAACTGGAAAAAAGGTCTTTGTGGTACCCATAATTTGATTTATCCAAACAATATAAGATTATACACAAATCGTCTTGACTAAATGTCCGCCAATCCAACAGGAAGTATGTGTTTTCATAAATAATTTTGGATTAGAGTTGACTTAACAAATGATATAGGCTATCCCGAGGTGACTTTCTCATTGATGCATGAACTAGATAGGCAGAAACAATACAATTTATTTACCCAGTAATCCTTAAAAGAGGTCAACTGCTGGATAGTTTTCATTTCTCTCTGACATTGATGTTGACAAATGTAGTTTTCAGCAGAGAAATATGAAGCATGTCATTAATTCTTTTACTTAACCACTTTCCTGTGGTTTTTATCCAGGCTCCGTACTGGACGTGATCAAGCATATCATCTCACGAGGCGAACACAAGACAGGCGTATTGGACGAGGCCAGCATAGCCACGGTGCTGAAAGACGTGCTTGAAGGCCTGGAGTATCTACACAAGAATGGACAGATCCACAGGTAACGAGACTCACAGCCTTCCACTCTGGTACTGTAATAAAAATGACACAGGACTTTCTATTACCATGAAGCACAGAGGCTTTATCAGACTTCACCTTGAGGGTTTATGAGGCAGAAACTTTGTCTTGTCAAACTAATATTATGTCCCCTACCTTGACTAAATGGGACATTGTTTTATTATAGTGGAGTGTCTGTTTGTGTTGGCACTTTTTTGTGAGCAAACTAATCCAGATACAGTGTATTATAGAAATTTAAAGTTTCAGTGTGTAAGATTTAGGGGGATTTAGTGGCATCTAGTGGTGAGATTTGCAGATTGCAACCAGTTGAAAATTCTCCCGGTTAGAATTCAGTCAGTGTTAATTGTTTAAACCAGTCAGAAATGAAGGGCTGAGCTATATGGCCAAAATGTTATTATGTCAATTTTTTTTTCATCAGTCAGTATTGATACTTATCACAATAAATGTCAAATCATTTTTGTGTGGCAGATACAGTCATTGGGTAGCCTACTGCTGTGTTCCATGGTCTGAACAATCATGCTAAAGTAACTTTATGAGCGTGTCGAATGTTGTTCTGGCGCTATAACGTTACTGTACGCATTAGCTTGGTGGCTAGTCTCTTCTTCCTCTATTACTTATTCTTTTGTTAAATAGCAGGTGGCAACTAGCGTTTAAGGTGCATTAGTGCCCCTCTTGTGTTGGATTTTATTTTAATTATATCAAACATTTGTCATATGTCTAGCAAGAACAGTTATGTAGTGATCATTTATCGCCCAGCCCCAGATCAAAGTTGTATTTTAATGAGACTTTTTTTTTTGAGACAAAGTGTTGTTAAGATACACATTTCATATTATGTCTTCGCGTTTATTAAAACATTCCTCATATGCAGACATCTTTAAATATAGACTTTGCTAATGCCAAATCTCTGGGTTAATTAATGTACTTATTAGCATAACTGTCTGTTTTTATATATTACGGTGACTAATCATATCATTATGTGCCGCTTCTCATTATGTGGTATCTGTTGCCTTCACACTCTTTCCATTTTTCAGTGAGATATTTCCTGTCTTAGTCAAAATGGCAAATAAATTCATGGCCATAGTTCATGGTTTAATGCAAAGTTTAATACACAACAGTGATTGGTATTCTTCTAGACATACAACTGTACCAAGGAAATGACATTTTAGACAGCCACTTTCACACCGAAAGGTCAGGGGATCTGTATTAAGATGAGGCCGTATACTTTCCCAAAGGGGCTGCGACAAGTGTTCCAGAAGAAGAAACAGTAATGACTTGTTTATAGCTAACCACTAAAGTATGGTTATGAATGAAAAATCAACTAATTTCCTGTATACACCATTAATTCTAAAGCTGTAAAACTTTAAGTTACTGCAAGAAATCTGTAAGTAGACTACCACTCCTGTCCTGATAATCTCTTAGAGTTAAGGTATGAATATGCATTAGTGGAATGTGTGAATGGCAGATTTGCGTGCCACAGGAAATGTGATCCCGAAAGCTCTCTTCTAAGCCAGTTCAAGACCTGGCTAAGTCCCGGCACTTTAAGCTGATACGATGAACCCAGTCGACACACTGGCTGTAGAAGTCATTGCACCGCCCCTTTTGTATTTAATATTCATTACTCACGCTTTCATACGTCTCCTCTTTTCTCCCAGTGGCACACATATAGCCCGGGACAGGCTACATGTGTAAATAATGCATAACTTTTCGGCTTGGTTAAGTGCTCAGCAGCTTTCAGTGTAGCATGCCAATGAGAAACAGAGAGAGAGGCTTGATTGAAAATTTTGACCGTGGACTTGGATTAGGGATGTGTAGACGAAGTATCAACTCATTACAACTGAATTAGAAAGCTGCTGTGTCCTATAGAAACTTTAGGCAGATGTATGGAATTACACAGTTTAAATTACCGTGTTAATTAGAAGGAAAATGCACTGCGGTATACCTCTGCTGTGGCATCTAAGTATCCACTCTAAGCATAATGTGACAGGGTTATCGGTCAGTGCCGGAGAGCCGGAAATGTTCTTCCAGAGTAAAACCTGCCTTCAGCTCTCTGCCCTGTCCAAGGAGACATTAGGGAATCATTAATAGATCATTTATCACTTCAGTCCACCCCATACTCTAAGGTGTGACTTGTGAAAAAGATATCGTGAGGTAACCCCCCCCCCCCCCACATGCTGATTGCATGCATGACTGGAGAGGCCACGGTTAGTTGATCGGTGTCTGCTGATGTAAACGTGCACATATGGCTGTGCGCGTTCCTCCTGTGTAAGCTAGATCATATGAGTCGGAGCCTCAGGGGCAGGGGTGATGGAGAGAGTCAAGGGGGCGAGGCTTGACGAGGAGGCAGAAAGAGGGAAAGTGTCACATGATATGTTCCATCCAGCCCAGGACGGCAGAAAAGCAATTAGAGTCTTGCGGCCTGGGCTGTAGCCTCAACTGGAGACATTTACCACAAGACGGCGAACTGCTCCACCTCCACATTCACATCAGCTCGGAAAGTCAGTGATTCAAAGGTGACACTTGTCCTCTAACTTGAGCAGCAGGTAGAAGAAAGATAGTGTGGACTGTGTCAGTTGAATCTCAGAAAATCAGCATGTTAATTTTTGGGAAGCCCTATTGTGGGGAGCTCTTTGCCTTACACATCTCTGAAACCTCACATCTCTACTGAGGGTACATGGGAGGGCTCTGCCCAGCAAATTACTCGGTATGTGGTTTAGTAATGATCGGGTAATGGCTGTAGTTATGCTGCCCCTGGGAGCGTCTGGGAGAGCTTCTTGCTTTGGATTAAAGGAAAATTGACAAAATAAGAAATAAAAATTGATTTGGAAAAACAGATGAGATTGAAAATCAGCAGTCTGGGGAAAGCAATCAAAATGAAGAATCAAAAGGTAGATAGTTCTGTGGTCAAAAAAAAAAAGGCACGGCTAAAAGAGACAAGGTATTTTGTCCTCGTGGGAGACCCACGGGGCATCTCATAAACCCTCTTTTACAGCCCTGTTAGGGGCACTGTGAGCCTGGCACCAGGATGTGATGTCACAGGAGGTGACCCGGCGGAGCTGCAAGGTGTAGGAGCTGCCAGATGAGAATGATCAATCTTCTTGACAGTTTCATACCGTGGCTGTTTCCACCTGGCTACTGTCTGGCTATCATTTCAGCAGGTCATAAATACAGAGAGACCACACATATCTTGTTCATTTTTCAATAATCTTTGATGGCATAACACCTTTTAGTTTCTGGAAACATGTTTGATAGCCTTAAATGTGATTTAACGTATAGAAATAAGCATAAAATGGCCGTTCTTCTGGCTTAATCCCACCTACTATTGTGAGATGTGGCTGGATCACTAGTAGGAGTTGGGACTTAAACTGCAGGTTGGCTTTTTTTCCTCTCCGCTACAGTATTTCTTTGAACTTGCATGGTGCATTGTGTCACCACCTCCTCCCTCCTCCTCCTCTTCCTCTCCTGTGAATGTTAATGACTGTCTGCACTCTGCAGCCTTTTTCTCAGAGCATTTCAATCTGCTGCAGTGAACCAAAGCCTTCATGGTTCTTGAATGAGTGCAGGAGGGACTCAATCAGATTGTCTTGATCACTCTGTGTGAATGATGCAGCTTCGTGGTCTTGAATCAGAGTGGAGCATCTTAAATCCAAAATCCACCGTAAAGTAATACTAAGAGATTGCTTCTCAGAGATTAGTTTTATTTTGTGAATCTGAACAAGCTGATTACATCACAAAGAGACATATCTGAAGACCCTATGGCAGCTTCTGATTAAAAGCTTTAAGCTCCTTATTCACATAAAACTCATTGACGTAGTATGTGGAACAAAAGCTCTATGAGCCCCAAAAGTCACTCACTGATTCATTTATGTAACAACATCAATACATTTATTTTTATGACTCGATCCTTTCAAGTCTTGATCTTGATTATGAGCCACATTGGCGGTCAAGTCCTCCACTTTGGTCATGCTGTGTAATTTGGTACAGATATCCACGGTGGTTTGAGAATTAATCTTAATGACTTCAGTGGTCCCGTGACACTTTATCTAATGCCATCAGCGAGTCAAAGTTTTCACTTATCCGATGAAGTATCTCAGTATCTTCATGGTTTCCAGAAGATCCTATTGACTCTGGTGATCCCCTGATTGTCATCTAGCGCCACCAGGAGGTTCCCAGTTGTGGTTTTATCTGAAACATCTAACAACTAGGGGTGTAAATCACCAGTCTCATCCCGATACAATATTATATATATTCTTTGGTAAATAATATGATATTTGCCAGTATTACAAAGTCTACCACGATAGAATTTCGATTTGTTGCAGTCTAGGGGTCTGCAATCGATAAGAGAAAATATTAAATGCCCATATAACACAATCTGTTACAGTTGTCTGTTACCCCTACTAACAACTATAGGACTTTTACTGAAATGACATAAATTTTGTTTTAGACCAAATACCTGTAAAGCTAGCATGCTAATCTAAAATAGTGAAAACTGTATATTGAGCTGATAGCATGACTGGTAGGTACCTTATACCTTTATGGTATTGACTGAAATAACCCAGTGCCAAGTAGAATGGAAACTTATCCCATCAAACGCTACCTGCATTTAATCCTCTTTGTACCTTGATCTAGTAAAACAAAGACTATCTGTATGGTTTTGGTAGCAGCCAGTCACTGCAAGTGTTCAATTTAATGACTTGTGATTGACCCACTATTGAAGCAGCTGCAACCCATGCAGTCTGTGGAGTGGTGAAGTCAAGCGTGGCGTATTTGATGGAGTTAGCAGTTCAACGTTCTGTGATACCACTAAAATGAAAACCTGTGGTGTCTGAAAAAATAAATGCATAAAATGTGGAAGGATTATTTCAAATGAAGTACTGTTATCACTTTAAAAGTACTGGCATTGGTACTGGTATCATAATTATTTAAACAATATCTAACCCTAATGACAGTAGACTCTTAATCTTGTTCGATATGTTTAAAATCTCTAACCTGAGTCAGAGTAAATTGTCCATTGGGCTGGATTTTTTATAACTTCCTGGCATGTTTCCCGATGTAGAAGCAGAATGCAGCCCAGTATTTTTCTTGGACAAATGTGGGAAGTGAGATGGTAAGTCAGCAGGTCTTGTGACATGGCCAGAGTGGTTAATTGGCCTGGACTGAACCCACAATACCTCATTAAAATACAGGACATTATTAGCACAGGCTAAACCCTGAATCACAAGCGCCAGAAGACATGACTGGACCCACTGAGAGAGGGGACGGGGGTTGTGTAAACCAGGAAAAGTATTTTAGGATACTCCCAAACTTGCCTTTCAGCCTCAGGTGGTCAACCTCCCTCTGCACCTCCCCTCGAATCCTTAAAAAGCCACATCTCAAATTACAACATGTCAATCATCCTTGTTGTACGTGCAAACACCCAAGGTGGAGAATGAGCATGCTCTTTTAAGCAAAAGCAGCGAATGCAAGAAACTGAAAGATACTGTGACCTGATGTCACCTAGCTGTTCTGACAGGGCAGTAAAGTGACATTGGGACAAGCCAGAGAGGCGGGCAGCAGGGACGTCTGTACGGCAGCAGACATTTCTAACGGTGGTCTTTCAAAGCCGCCAGCAAAGGCTGTCATGTCCGTTTTTCATCCACCCTTTCCCTTCCTCTGCATCATCCCCTGTGTGACAGTTACGCAATTGAACTCGTCTAGACAGAAATGCACATCAAAGTTTTGCTGCATGTAGTACACAGACAGCTCTTTCTGCCTGAGCTGATTACTGAAAACACTTTTAGAGAAGGCACTGATAGAGTCCACTAACACCTTGTCCTGTGCAGTATCCCAGTCTGCCTCTGGGTAGTTGTATCATCCCAGCAGTCGTTTTGTCCTCCAGTGGGAATCCCCATGTTTTGCTTTCAGCCAGTGGTCCTAATATGTCACATATGCTGCATTCCTCCCTCTGTGGCCCAATGTCTGCCACTCCCTGCCCCTGTCGCTACGAGATCTGTCGTATTTTACTTGAGCACTCTCGGCAAAGAGGCCTCCACACTCCAGTATTCAGCAGCATTTGAATGAAGATCTGAACTGCGACCTGCAAACTCTTGAGTCCCTTCAGCACTTTGTGTGTCTTGAGTGGGTTGCTTGTAAAGACTATACTTCTTGTAGCTACAGAAGAAGGGGTGCTTAAGCCAAACTGCAGACTCCTCCTCCACTTCTTTTTTGCTGCAAACCCTCAGGATGCGTTCAGGAAGCCAGGTAAAAGATTTTACAGTAATCAAGGGGAAGTTTCAGCTTGCGTTCAAGTTGTAAGCAAGTAATTCTTGTGAGGGATTACAAGACTCTTCCAACCACTACAATTATCTCTGCAGCTTTTGCCCCCCATGTACATGGTATTTGGCATGAGTGTATAGTCTGTATGGATTGAATTATATGCCATAAAGTGGTAAAGTGAGCCTTTGTTTCTTGGAAGCTGAGTCATGTCTCATCTCCAAACCAGTACTCCAAAGACCAGTCTATTTTTACCTTCATTGAGACCAATTTGTTTGCTGGAACTATCCAACAGCATTTATCTGTCAGCTGAAGCTGCAAGCTCTTTACTCCAGTGCCCCCATCTGGTAGCACCGTGAACTGCGCCGCTGTCGAGACTGCATCTCTTTTGAATCATTTGTCTGCCTGTCAGTGCAGTTTTAAGATCCGTCTCAGGGTAATTTGTGCAAATGAAATCTGTTAGAAGTTGTTTAAGGTGGTGTAATGGCTGACGGTGTTCTGAGGTTGTGCCGCTTTTTGTTCGTAGTCCTGTCGAGGTCTTTCTCCCATTATACTCTCTTAAAATGTACATTCACTTCCTTAAAGCTTGGACAGCCGAAAGAGCTGACTGCTGTCCTCCGTGACACCGCCGCCATCCTTACTTTTTATTTCCTCGCCTTTCACTTGACCCTTCGACTTTATCTCTGAGAGTCTGTTGCCATGACAACTCTGTCTGGCTGGTGAGGTGGCAGTATTCATTCTGTGTGGCAGTCTGTGCGATTGTGTGCGAGTGCGCACGGAGGCAGACAGGCAGGCAGTCAGACAGCTGTCCCTGCTGAATCGTCTTATCACCACCAGGGGAGGCTGAAAAGAGATGAACAAATTAACTATGGACTGTGTGTGGTGCCAATAAAACAGTGATAGAGAGATGAAAGCTGTAAAGCCTTTTTATTGTACCAAGATGGATAATATCTCTTTTTTTGACAAGTTATCAGAACGTATCAAAGAGTAGATCCAAAGTTTGCATAAGATGGGAGTAGAGCTAAAGTAAAAATGAAGACTTTAAATGTCTCAATTGTTCATGTTCATTGTTTGAACTACTGGAGCAACTTCAGTCACTTGAAAGAGGCGTTTATTCAATGTATAAATTCATGTCTTGTCTTTCACAGAGATCTTAAGGCTGGAAACATTCTCCTTGGGGATGATGGTTCAGTGCAAATTGCAGGTATGTACCCTCGAGGCAGCACCACCTTTCAGTGCCTGTCACTAGTGACCCAGATTAGGTGTGAAGAAGTAGTTGTTTCAGTGTATTTATACACAAGAAGCCTTGTCTGCGGAGGGACATTAACTTACTTGGCAATACCTTTATTGACTTACTGCTTTGGGTCCTTTGAGCGTGTTTATCTAACTTATTCTCCTCTCGTTCCTTCCTTTCCTTCTAGACTTTGGCGTCAGTGCCTTTCTATCCACAGGTGGTGACATCACTCGAAATAAAGTGCGCAAGACGTTTGTGGGAACACCATGCTGGATGGCCCCAGAGGTCATGGAGCAGGTTAGTTATGGAGCCAAGACACAACCATGACAACAGAAAACAATCAGACGCAACTTTGTTTTGGCAGGCAAAAATAGACATTCAGTGTTGCTTGACAGTGAAGGTAACATAGCAGACATTTTTATTTCTTACTGACTCTGTTGTAGACATCGAAAACTTGAAGCCATAGCTCATCATCTTTGATATGACAAAGCGACCATACAATAAGACTCTGATACCTGAACTTGAAGGTTACGAATGATGAATCTTAGCCCATTTTTAACTTTTTGCTGTCTGCTCCAAGAGTGAACCAAATTATTCCATGAACACAGCTGATGTTTTTGATGTGTGATACGATTCTGCTTCCACAGGTGAGGGGTTACGATTTCAAAGCAGATATTTGGAGTTTTGGGATCACAGCCATTGAGCTTGCCACGGGGGCCGCACCTTATCACAAATACCCGCCAATGAAGGTGAGAACACTGTGGAGCTTACCTAGAAATGTGGAGTCAAAGGTTCAGTAGGTGATTTTTCATAATAGAACTTTGTGTCCTATTTGCTGCAACTGAAATAATATCCTGACAGTAATACATGAGACAGAAAATCTGTGAAAAAAATCTGGTTCCTCTGGATCCTCTTAGTGCTCCTGATGGCATGTGCAAGAATGTGCCGCACCTGAATGACAACTTCCAATCTTGGAGGAGTGTCTAACGCAGTGTCAATCACTGCTCGAGCACATGTTGTGCAACGAGTAACAAGGAAGACTCTTCTTTCGTCTACTGTATGTACTGTATGTATGTGTGGTTGGCAAAGGAGGGATGGGCAGCTTTTTCCATCGCTGGTAATTGTTTCACAGTCATTGTGTTTACAAAGGTCCTACTGAAGCTGTGTACTGAAGATACTGAGCTTTACTCACACTCCTTTTCCATCAGATTAGCTGTACTTCTTGAACCGGTTCCATTCAGGACTCTTGGAACCTTGGTGCCATCCAGCTAACCAGCCCATGTTTCCACCAGTTTTGAGAGGAACCATTGTAATCGAGCATGTGTTGTCAACGGAGGGCGTTAAAATACACACAACTGCAGTAAACTGTAGTAGAAACATGGCAGATTGCCTTTGTTACCTACGAACTTTTATTGTGTTATTACAGATGTTTGTTTTTATCCTGTAAACAAGCATGGACCAACTATTAATGAGACCACTGCACACTTTTTTTCCCTAACAGTTTCTTGTCTTCTCCATTATTGCCCTCTCCATCCTCTCGTTCCAGCCTGTAGACCAGTGGTTCCCAACTGGTGGGTTGTGGGTCCATTCTGAATGGACGGCAAGTGACTCGCAAACGTGTCAAGTTTGTAAAAAGAACACACTTTATCTTTAAGTACAGTGAATATCCAGCACAGAACTTTTATTTTGAAGGGCCATTTTCTGCAGTAGAGTGAGTGACTAATGGACAGCAAACTAACTTGTCGACATGGCCAAATGCAAGTATGACGCTGAATATGTTCAACTGTGTGGACCTTGAACTAATGACTGAGGACTAATCTGGACCCATGGCTGGACCAGTTGAGAAACACTGCTGTAGACTATGACACCTACTGATGACATCAGTAGGCTAATTTGGAACAATTTTTGTGAGCTGGTTGGACTAAGACAGACGGTATCTTGCTGGTAAAGGAGCTAAAATTAGTGCGATCACCTGGGTGTCATCCATCCATTTTCGTAACCACTTATCCTCTTGAGGGTCGCGGGTGTGCTGGAGCCTATCCCAGCTGACACTGGGCAAGAGGCAGGGTACACCCTGGACAGGTCACCAGACTATTACAGGGCTGATACATAGAGACAGACAACCATTCACACCTACGGATAATTTAGCGTCACCAATTGACCTATCCCCAACCTGCATGTCTGACCCGTGCCGCCCCCATGTGTCATATTCCATCAATTCCAATTGGTGCCAGAGCCGATAAATACGCGTAACTGTTGCAGGGTCATTTGACCCGGGTATGAATGACGATGTAACCTTTTCCATTACATACAAAAGTCAGATGTTAGCGGGTGTGAGTGAGTTTCTTGTGAAGCAGGAAGGGGGCTTTAGAGACTCCTCATGGCTCGGATTGGTTGTTGTCATTCCGGTGACATAGATTCTTGCAAATGCCATCAGGAGCTCTAGGAGGAGGCTGAAGAGCCAGATTCAGGTCTCATATACTACTGTCAGGATACAGTGACATTTTCAGGTAATATGACAGAAAGTTTTTTTTATAAAAGTTGCTGACTGAACATTTTACAACACAGAACAAATGCAAAGTCAGTCCCTCTTTGGATGCCTTCTGTGGATGCAGCCGATGAGATACCAAAGTTTTATGCCATTGTGACATTTGAGTAAGTGTGTTTCTGGTGTGTTCAGGTCTTGATGCTGACACTGCAGAATGACCCCCCCACCTTGGAGACCGGCATCGCAGACAAGGAGATGGTGAAGAAATACGGCAAATCCTTCAGGAAGATGATCTCCATGTGTCTACAGAAGGACCCAGAGAAAAGGTGCTGACTGTAATGCCTTTACATAGAGTCTCATATAACACTTCATGCTTAACATTGGCTTTCAGTACGTATGTTTAATCGAAGGCTTCATCTGCAGTATGGAAATGAAGTGCTAATTACAAAACAAGCATGTGACATGTGAGGTCATGAACAATCAATTTCAACTGATTTGTACTACTTGGCACATGTTAAACAAAGCAGCATATTGCTTGTATTGTCCTGACCACAGCTCTTTGTTTCACTGTGCTTCCCTGGTTTCTGTTGTTTCTATTATTGGGAGTATAAAAGCTCAAATGAATAGAACTCATTTATTGTGCTGTTTTTCAGGCCGACATCCTCAGAGTTGTTGAAGCATAAATTCTTTCAGAAAGCAAAGGTAGGTGTTTGCGCTCCCTGTGGGCCTGAGACTCAATTAGCTACACAATGAGTCAGCATCATCCCTGTTTGAGGCACCAGTTGAGCTGGTTGATGAGTAAAGGTCCAAGTCAGCAGATGTGATTGGATCTGAGTGGCCTCAGTATGGCCTCTGTTTAATATCAAGCTGATCTTAATGACTAAAGGTTGTTTTTATAGCACCAGAAGTTAAGAAACAATTAAAGGAGGGTTTCATGCAGGAGAAAGAGGCATCAAGAGCTGCAAACAAACCAATAAAGCCTCTCTCCCTGAGGCGTTTGTGTGAGCAAGGCCACTTCTCTCTTGGCTCAACTTGTCAGTGTGACTGACCCAAGCTGAAGCCGTTGCAGCATTCTTCTCATTATTGAACATACAGAGCCGTTTCAAACAAAAGCAGGGATAAGCAGTCTAACTCCAGCCTCCGGTTGCCCAGTACCCTAGCAACTGGAACAACTAGAGTGCTGGCTCAGCATGTCACACCGCCCAAATACAACCTGGTTGGTTTGCAGTACATGACACTGGTCAGCAGCAAGAAGTGCAGTATGCTGTTTGTACAGCAGAGGGCAGGCTGATGGTTTAAGAACAGATAGACCTCTGGTACAAATGAGCAGAAGGGATTTAAATGGATATCAAGCATATGATTATTGATTTGCTGTTCTGTTGGTGAAATCCGTCAGAAACAAGAGTTTGATTATCGACAATTTGTTTGAAATTGTAACCCCAAATGAAATGTCCACAATTTGAGGAAAAAAGTCAATGAAAACTTAATTTTTGTAGCATTTTACCAAAGAAGGATAACAAAACATTAAAATAACAATACCAAACATTGGAAGGAATATCTAAATCAGAGATAAGCAGCATTAATAACATATAAAAAAATCTTGAGATGAGATTTAACCCTCTGGGGTCAAGGGTATAATTGGCCGTTTTTGACTACTTTTGATTTTACCTTTGAATTTCCCCTTAAAAATTGTTTACCTTGCCTTTTTTGGTGTCATTTTTTTCAGCACAACCTCACCTGTGTGAATTTACAGTTATTTTTTCATTTTGACATACCGTATTAACACATTGTACCTAAAATCACACAAAAAACACCACCAATAAGAAAAGGGAGTGTCATGTTTTCTTTTTGCTTGCAAGCACTTTCCTTAGAATAGCCGGTTTTTACCGTTTGTTCCTGCACCAAACACGCACAACAATATCCAGGAAAACGCATGATGGAAATGATTTATCATAAGTCTGGTTTTACTTGGCCTATCAACACAATTTAAAATTGGTATATAGTTTGAAGATCGCACTTTCGACACAAGTTGAAACGGAGTCTTGCTGCTACATCATCTGAAATCGGTCATGTGATTTGGACACACCAGCACGTCCGTGGACTCCAGAGGGTTAAATAATTTACTGAACAGATCATCCAGGACAGCAAATGCTTGGTCACCACAAGTATTGCACTTTGACCGGAGCAAACCTAGGGCCCCTTATTGTGATGACCTGAGAGGTCTAGTGGACCTGTACGGGGTCAGTGACTCACTGATGCAGAATATGGTAGAGCAGAGTTGTGTAAGGATTTAATTGTAATTATTACATTGCTTTGTTGAATATTTGGTTCTGATTGGTTGATTATAGTGTTCTACGATCTTTTATTTTTCTATTTTCTGTTATCTGAATCTAATCTAATCTAATTGCTGTCGTAGTTCTTTTTGCAATAATGACCCACTTGCTGTACATTATCATAATTCCACATTTGACAGGAAGCCAGTGTAGCTATAAGTCTTAGTAAAGCACATTATGGGTCGCAGCTCATTTTCTGATTAACACAAGACTTAATTGGATAACAGAATAAACACATATAGAAGATTTAGAGTAACAGCCGTGTTATTCTTTCCTCTTTTGACAGACTCATGAGTATTTACATGAGAGGTTGCTTCAGAGGGCGCCCACAATAGGAGAGAGATCGAAAAGGGTAAGACGTCAAAGGTTTAATTTGCACTTTGTGCTTGAGTATCATGATGTTGTGTTTTGTGACACTGCATTGATTCTCATTCTCTGTTTCTTTTTTTACTGCTACAGTGAAAATTTGTTCAGATTGCTCAAAAAGTAGTGCTATGATGTCAGCTGTTACGAGGACTGTGATAAATGCAAGCACAGATCTCATTGTTCTGACTGCAAAACAATATATTGAATCATAACCTCTGTATTGTAATTCATATCATGTTGCCAGATTCTTGCCAGTACACAGCCCTACCCAGTTGTGTACATATATGTTGTCAGGTACGTCGAGTGCCAGGCTCAAGCGGTCGGCTGCATAAAACGGAGGACGGCGAATGGGAATGGAGTGACGATGAGCTGGATGAGGAAAGCGAAGAGGGCAAAGCAGCTGTTGCTGCCTTGAGGGTGAGACGACGCACACATCAACACTTCTGTTATACGCTCCATGTCTTTGTCTTTTAATGGCTGCACAATGTTTCACTTGTCATTTTCATGTCTGTGCAGTAGCATGTCTGTCCATTGTCTCTCCACTGAGTCTCCCGTGTGTGTATGTTCTGTCTGACGGCCAAGGAGCAGCAGGTGAAGCCTGTTAGTGCCACCAGGCGACAAGTGCGCTTCTCCTACCCACTCGAGCTGCCTGCGTCCAGGGTTGTTCACTTGCCACCATAATACAGATGGCATCCCCTAACAAGGAAGGACTCTCTCTGAACATGGTAGCTAGGGAGCACGTGACAGCTATTAGGGCAGGAAAGACTTTGTAGGGAGACAGGAAGGTGGAGAATAACCTTTTGTTTTTACAGTGAGGACTGTAGACATGCATTAGGAGAAGTATGTGGATACTGTACACATGTACTCTGATATTAAAGTTTATTTTTACAGGTTTGATTAACCAGATTAACAGGTCACATCTTGACCTTTGTCTTTTTGGGAATGATGCTTGATTTTACCAGAGTAAATCAACAGACAGCTAAACTCATACCCTCCAGATAGTAGTGACTTTGTTTGACTTAGCATTATGTAACTTTACATTTACCCACTGGAAGACAACTAGTAATTATCAAGCTATGTTATGCAATTGGTTTGTTGAGAAGAGAAAGTTCACAACACCTTTGTTACTATGTCACCATAGTGATTGTAAAACAATTTGTGTCCACATAACAAGTTATGGACATTACATGCAGAAGCATTTCCACAATTTCTTCCTGAAAATTTGGAAAATAGAAAATTGTCAGAGACCTTGTTTGTAAGGAGCATTATTTAACCAAAGAAGTGAGAGTTACCTTTCCTGGAAGCCATCCGTATTACCATTTCTCTTTCATAATCACTTTTTATCTATACTGACCAAATCACCTTTAATCAATACAAGGCAAATTACTTATCAATCCTGTAAGTGATTTTCAATAAGACCACTAATGACAAACAGGGGATTTAAATTTTACCACATCTCTGCTGCTTTGATGTTGTTTTACTGGCTACTTGTTGGCAAACTGAACTTCTAATGCTCAAACCAGCTGTACTGAATGATTTCTCAAAATTTCCTCAGTAAGTTACTCATCGATGACAGGGGATGAGGGCCATTATTAGTAAATAAATCAATAAATATAAGGTCGGGGGAGGGGTGTAATTTTCAGAGACACAACTCAGAATTTCCGGGATTTAAGTCGTAAATTTCCAAGAAAAAAAAAAACATGGATATTCTGTTAGATTAAAGTGGTACATTTACGAGAAAAATGCCCTTAAGGCTTTTTGCTAAAAAGCAAGGTGACGTAATAGAGAGAGACAAAGTCCATGCAGCATGGACATGGGTGGATGAATGGGTCAGGCACAGGAATTTCACCCATGAGATCAGGGTTTGTGTCCCGTGTGATTCAACCTTGGTTTATTATTTTTAGACTTTGTTGATTCATTATTTTCAGTTTTATGATGTATAAAGCTGCTGAATATGTACTGTGTAGGATCGCTGAATAGGCCAGTTTGTGTTGACATCACATCTCAACGTTGCTAGGGAGTCCACAGGAAGGCGGTCCAGCTGATTGCCAGGTAACGCCCCGCACTTCAGAACCATAACAGGACACCCTGCTTGGATGTTCAAACAACGGTCATTCACCAGCTAAATATTTTAGGATGTTGAATGTCTGGGATTTCCTGTTTACCGGTGATGTCTGCGGTGTAATGAAGTTGATCCAACCTTGCAAAGTAAAGAGATGTGGTTCCTTGACTGTAAAAAAAAAAAAAAAAAGCACAATTTAAAAAAAACAATAAAAAATTGTATAAATATGTGACTTAAAGCAGCTGTGCGGAACTTTACATTTTCGTTGATTATAGTGCCCCCTTTGGTCAAAGCAGTACGACACCCACAGCCTGGTGTCGTAAAATTCCGACTGCCGCCGGCATTCGGCTTCAGTCGTAAAATCTCGACTGCAAAAGGCAATTACTGCATGCATTTGTTTTGGAGAGCAAGAGGAAAATCATAAATGTTCTGGTGTAGCTCTGAATTTCTTATAAACTGAGGACAATTGCCTGCTGTATATTTGTGTTCATGGTCACAGTCACAGATAATTTTGTGCCGTTTGTTGTAACGTTACTAGACAAAAGCGGTTCACATCAGCTAACGTTACATTTAGCTTGCTTATAACTTCCATGTCGTCATATATTGAAGTGAAACAACGTCTAACAAGTTGCGGTATATTCTCTAAATAAAAACAAAAATTACATACCTGTCGATTAGGAAAAGGGCCAACTCGGGATCAGTTTTAAAACCTTTCAAATCTCTCAGCTCTCTCCACTTGGTGAATGCCCGACCGAGGTTTACACGCGTTTGGGCTCGAGCCCTATCACTGTCCCGTTTAGCCTTCTTCTGTTCTTTTTCTTTTAGATGGTGCTCCTTCTTTATCCGCCATGACATCGAAAGTACAACCAAGTCCTTATAGATACATCTGGTAAAACTGTTATGTGTTCAGCAATGCCCGTTGCGTACCGCTTACTCGAAGAACACTCTCTGTAAACACGGCTCTTCTTCTTCTCTCAATTTATTGGCGGATCGCAAACAACTTCCAGGTGCATACCACCACCTACTGTACAAGAGTGTGCAATGTGTCCGAAATCATTCACTACTCCCTACTACATGTCATTTAGCCTGTTTCTTAAATCCTACTCGTAAACACGGCTCCTTCTTCTTCTGTGGTTTAATGGCTGCGGGCCGCTGTGGGCATGCAGACTTACTTCCGCCTCCGGGTGCTGTATTCTGGTTTGCTGACTTACGCTGTGTCCGGCCCGACCGAGGCTACGCTAAATAGCCATATAGAGAAAGGCTTTTTTGTCGCTGTTGGGTTCAAATAAATATGCGGATCTTCAAGGGGGGTGATACGAACTAGGGACAGTTTTATAAATGGTAAAAAGTTCCGCACAGCTGCTTTAAATCTCAGAGAATGTTTGCAGTTTTATGACTTTATAATAGTATATTTGAGTTTTTGCCCAAAATTTTGATTATTTTTTCAGTAACTTTATCACATTAATCTCAGAAATTCTGAGTTTTTTCCCAGAATATTACCCCTTCCCCAGGCTCTGTATTTTTATTTTTATATTTATTTATTTATTTGTTTGTTTATTTAGTTATACAGCAGATTCCTGTGCTGATGTGATTTTGGCTGCGGCCAGACGCCACATCATATCCCCTCAGTCATGTCAGCTTGTCTGGGCATGTGGGGCTTCTGTCCAACTCTACGCTCCTTGGAGTTGGTTTAAACACTTCTTTTGTTTTGCAGATAAAGAGAATTACCATAACTGTGTGATGTTCTCCTGATTTTGTGTTCACTTATGCCGCTTCTCTGCTTTTCAAATCTAAAGCTACAAACAAATCTGCAATGATAGAATGTATTGTCACTCGTTTACAACTCAATTACCCTCACCTCAAGGTGGGCTATATGATAAGAATATTCCATTAATGTGAATTTTTTGTCATGATTTATACAGAGATGGAGTAAATTCTCTGGAAATAAACCAAAAAAAAAAAAAAATTATCGACAGGAAGTACTTCATCAGATTGATTCAAAAATCCATATTCTCATAAATCAGACCTTGTTATTGATTTGCAATATTATACCTAACACCCAGTGATACATAACAATGATTGCTACCCTGCCAGTAACTGTGTAGTTAAATCTCTACTGGTTGACATATTTCTGTCCTCTCACTATATACAGACATATCTCCCAACCATATCAGCACCTGATAGTGAAGTGTAATTGAAGTATTATCAGCTCTTCCCACTCTAATGACATCTCTGCATTCACCTTAAAGGAGATAATGATAAACCAAGTGGACCAGTAAATGAGGAAAGTAAACAAGTGACCCGTTTTAATCCATTTAACCCTCTTGCTTCTGTGTGTTCCTCACAGTCATGCATGCTGTTTTTGCTGTTTAAAGCTATCACAGTGAGATCCTTCTCTGAGTGTTAACTTCTTTCATCTGTTTTTAACAGTCACCAAGAGTGAAGGAGGGATCACAGAACTCTGAGGTGAGATTTAAAAGTACTTTCTTCAGAGTAGAAGTGGTGTGTTTTTTTTATACACTGTCAGACCTTGGCAAACTATCTAAAATGTCTGTTTTATGGGATTCATGAAATGTCACAATGCAGGTTTTAATCTACAAAGTCTGACCTTCTTTAAAGAGTGGACCTCGAGTTAAGATCATCATACTACAGTGTGTAATGAATAAGTGCATTGACTACGTCTCAATGCACGCTAATATTTTACTGTTATTCCAAATGTATGAAATTTGATATGGGTCATGTAAAGACCATATTTAGGTTGGGAATTCTGAATTAAGACATTTGGGATATGCCAATAATTTGGGGATTTAGGAGCATTCTTTGGACATGTATACAGTGCACTCAAAATATGCATCTCAGTTTTGATTTTTACCTCAGTTTGCATCACACGGCCTCTTGCCTGTTTATGCTCAGCTCTGTGCATTATCACGGGGGTGCCTTGTACACGCACTAATTAGCCAGTAATTTGCAAGGCTAAGATAAACATGAAAGACTTGGATATCAACTGGTTTAAATATTGCAACACACAGGGAATCCATTGGCTCAGTGGGTAGAGCTGGCATCCTACGTACAAAGGCAATGCTCTTGCCTCAGCGGCTTTGGGTTCGACTCCAGCCTGCGGTCCCTTGCATGTCATCCTGTCTCTATAGCCTTTTATAGACCTTTTAGGAAGATGGTTGAAAGAATGAATGAGGGAGGCGGTCGAACAAGTCTTCCACCAGTGGAAAACTTTGAAAAAACTGTATTTTGACATGAAGAAGCAAAATGGCGCAAGCAACTCCAGCCTCCACTGTTCCATATTTTGATGTGATAAACAATGTTAGGGCATGGCTGCATGTAAATGGGAATATTAGTGGATTATTAATGTTCATTAGCCAAGTAAAGAGCTTATTAGGAATATTGTCTTTCTCAGAATAAGGGTAAGATGGAAATACTTTGTGCATGCAAATGTAGTCGTTGGTAATACAACCAGCCTTTTTTCGGCCTGTACGTGAAATCGAACATGACACATAAAAAAAAAATGCACACACAGAAAGGCATGCTCGTCTGCTGCAGTACTGTGTTTCCAGCTCTGGGCTACTGGCAATGGAAAAGAGTCTAAAGCCTATTTTTAGCCAGTTTACCTGTGTTTAAAAAACAGCTTACACAAGCTAATTTAGGTGAGAAAGGGAAATCATTTACACCAGAATGTCTCAACATTTCACTGTTTTTGCGTGCATTCACTTAAATACAGCATCAGCTCGAAAAAATCACAAGCCACAAGTCATAGTCGTGACCATTTGATGGTATTCCTCCTTCAGGTTTTCCAGACTCCTGAGCCTTTAAGTAGTCAACTCCAGCCGATGGCCGCGGGTCAGGCAGAACTACCTCAGGCTGCAGGTCAGATTCCACTGCAGCCCACACCAGTCAACACTCAACCCACTGCCCAGGCTACATCTCCCACACCAGGCGTACCCGCTGCTGCTGCTGCTGCTGCTGCTGCTCCCACACAGGTTAGTTTGACCTAGTTTCTTTTTCTTCCAATATACTCTGTTGAAATGTGTCTATCATCTGTTAACCTCTAACTTCTGTCATACTCCTGTAGAAATGTGAGTTATATTTAAAGCTTTCATTCTAATCATATGTCTGTTTTCTGACAGGTGCAAGCCACCTCAGGGAATGTCAAGGCTCCCATTAGTTTGGTATTAAGGTTAAGGTATGTTTTTTTCTTTCGCAACAGACAAATCAGTAAATCAGCGGGTGAATGGTTAGTCAGAGTTCCATCATGTCTGCATACTGGATGTCTTTGTTTTCATGTACAGTATATATTGCATTTTCAGTTGAATGGAATAAGTCTTTTAAGTTTTATTAACCTAAAATGATGAACTTAACTCCTTATCAGGTCTCTCTTTCTTTAATCTCTTCAGAAATTCAAAGAAGGAGCTAAATGACATCCGCTTTGAATTCATGCCAGGGAGAGGTAAGTTCAGTTTCAGTATTAATCAAAAGCTAAACTCACTTTGCTGGTGCCATCAAGTAGTTTTTAAAAAATGCCAAGGTTAAAGTTACTGGCTACGAATGCCACATTTTGGGTAATCAGTAAGAGAAAATGATAATATAAATTCCTCATGTTTTGTTTGAGTTATTTTTTTAGTGTCAGCTTTCCATCACAGTAGCCAAAATAAATACAGAGGCCTAATCTGGAAAACCAAAAGCAGCTAATTTCTATATTTATCAGCACTGAGAACAAGGTGCTAAAAAGCAGCTGTTTGTGTTTTAAGGAGTGCAGTTCTCGATGTATTTTTAAAACCGTAAGAGAAACCAGCCATTTTGACACTGTTAAGATTTGTTTTTGTTGTTGTTGCTGTTTTAAATACAGATATTTTGTCCACCTGTCAAAAACCTGTTTCTTATGCTCTGACTTTCCAGACACCGCAGATGGTGTGTCCCAGGAGTTAGTGTCAGCAGGTCTGGTGGACGGGAGGGACTTAGTAATAGGTAAGCAATTAAGCTGCCCCAACACACAATGTTATATTTCAGAATAATTATCGGAGGGTTAAAGGAACACTCATCCTGTGTTACATTGCATTTGTAAAGAAAACGTTTTTCTCGCATGCCTTTATGGTGAATAAAAAATCCAAAACAAAGATAAAAATCTTAGTGAAATGAAGTCATGAAGGGCTGCGTGTAACAACGGCAAAACTATATCAAAACATCTGTTTACAAACTCTCACACAAGTCGTGCAGGGAAGTCCAAGTCTCTTTTATCCAGTCGAGTGCTCAGTACTTCCCAAACAATACTGAACGAAAGTGTGCTCTCTTCAAAGCCAGGCTCCACTGACCAAAAACAATCCTTTTACTTGCTGAACATGGGAGCCGCTGGTCAACTGCTACCTCGATTNAACTCTCACACAAGTCGTGCAGGGAAGTCCAAGTCTCTTTTATCCAGTCGAGTGCTCAGTACTTCCCAAACAATACTGAACAGAAAGTGTGCTCTCTTCAAAGCCAGGCTCCACTGACAAAAAACAATCCTTTTACTTGCTGAACATGGGAGCCGCTGGTCTACTGCTACCTCGATTGGTAGTTTGTTCGTGTTAGTGCTTAACCATGGTGAGTTAGTTCTGATGCACCAAAGTCACACAATAATACAAACAAACGTCCGATCAAGACATTGGTAGACCAGCAGCTCCCGTGTTCAGCAAGTAAAATTTTTTTTGTCAATGGAGGAGTTGTGTTTGATACAGTTTTGCTGTTGTTAAACACTTCCCCTGATGACTTCAGTTCATCAAGAATTTTACTGAGCATAGCGTTGGTTCAGGCAGGACACAATGTCAAGCTCAGCTCACATCCCAGCTACATCAGCTGATCTCATACATCCCAGTCAACTGATGGAGCAGCTGACTGATGGAAAGGAGTCAGCTGATAGATCACATGATTCCTTTCTATGCAACCAATTGGTGAATCTCATTCAGAGCCCCTATTTAAACTGCTTTATCCTGCCTACTGTTGCTGCTTCCTTTGCAAGCTTCCTTGTAGGCGCATGGAAGGACAGGGAGGATTGGTGTCTCTGTCTGTGGCTTTCCTCGTTTGCACGTGGAAGGGCAGATAGGTGTGCTCTCTCCACCTTAGGCTTTCCACGTCTGCACATGGAAGAGGCTTTCTGCATAGGCCCATGGAAAAGCAGAGAGGCCCCAGGACAGAGCCATACAACCAAATATTATACCCCATATGGAAATAAAGTTTTCTTTGACTAAAGTGGTCCTGACTGAACTGTGTTTTGGGATTCTGCGTTCACCAGAGGCATGTAAGAAAAAAAACCTTCACAAATTCAATGTAACATGGGGTGTGTAATTGATAAGTGGTCTTTTGGGGGGGGTGAAGAATTCCTTCTCCTTCTCCTTCTCTCTCTGGGTCATTTGCAGTGCAGCACACAAACATTTTCTCAGTCTCACATTGTCTCATATTTTTCTCTCTCTGTGAACACACACAGCACATCACCTGTTTTTTCTTTTCATTGGGCTAAAACGTTGTCTTTTTTTCCAGTTGCTGCAAATTTGCAGAAAATAGTTGATGAGCCTCAAGCCAATAAAAATGTCACTTTCAAACTGGTGAGTGCGACACCTTCATCTGTAAACCATAGTAGTTCACTGAGTATGTTAAAAGAAAAATATAGCACAGGTATTTCCAGCAAGCATTGCTGTATAAGATTAAAGGTGCCTTATAGAGTTTATGTTCAGTGTTCATCACCAAATCTGCGTATCTGTGTCTTTGCAAGGCTCATTTTTGTAATATTTTGACACAAACTTGGCATCTGGAGTCTTCTTCTCCTTCTGTCTTTTCTGCTCACTACTTTTTCTTTCTCCCTCTTATTTTCACAGGCCTCTGGAATCGAGGGATCTGAAATACCAGATGACGTCAAATTGATGGGCTTTGCTCAGCTCAGCATTAGTTAAACTGTTGTACTACCTGGGACCGTGACTTGCCTAAAAAATGTGAAAATTTAAAAAAAAATTTTAAAAAAATAGTTAAATGCATTTTTTCTTTCGATGGCTGTAAAGAAACCACTACTGCCAAAGAAAACAGTACCGTTTTGTCACCCATAGGATTATACGACGCCACCTCGTCGAATGATGTGGTCGGCTGAAGTATCAGAGCGTACAGTATAAGAATCACTCAAAAAAAAGTTTACAGCGTATATGTAGAAGGATGCAAGTATCTACAACAAACAGTTTTCCATTCTGGTCTCCTTCATCTTGTCATTATTTTTTTCTCTCTAATATGTGATGCATTTGCACAATCTGAACTAACGCCCTTGAATCCTGATAAGTGTAACAATGCCTTATATTCATCAGAACTACTGAATGCACGTTTTTTGGGGACGTCCCCAGTTACCATATGGAGCATTATGTTGTCTGAAATGTACAAATGTGGTTTCAGCTGCTCGTGTTAAACTTTTTACTTTATTTTAAGAGGAGGTAAGATGCAGCTTACAATGCCAACTAGAGTTCAAATTTAGGGGACTAATGTACTTAACAAATGTAGCGTGAAACCACTCCATCAGAAGGATGTGAACACTCCTATCAGTAACAATCTTTAAAGGGTAAGGCTAGTTTTATTCTGTTTTCTTATTGTCGACAAACGCAGTGAAAAGACCAAAACCAACATAGTCTGTATATAAATAATTTCTTAAAACAGCTGGGCACTGTAGCTTTTATCAAATATTACTCAAACAAAATTAAGTAGTTTATTTGTTGGGGACTATTTTCAGCTGCGGATTAATACATTTGGCGCTCTAGTGACCACAGCAACAGGATGGTGTATGTGGGATTGACCCAGAATAAAGACAGTGCCCATGCTCCTCATGAACAAAGGTGTCGCTCAATTACTACGTTTACATGCACAAGATACTCCGTTTTCCGCCCTTATTTTGAAAGAATCCTACTAAGCTGTTAATGACTAATGAAAGTGAATATTCAACCAATATTCCTATTAACATGCTCTAACATGTCGCTTATCACGTCAAAACGTACAACAGTGGAGCTTCTTTACTACAAGATCAAATTTTTTAAAAGTTTTCCACCAGTGGCGGACCGGTTGGACCAGCGAACGCAGCCTCCATCTTTCATTTCTCCAACCACCTTCTTGAAAAGGTCGGCGTTTCGATTTTTGTGCATAGCCAACAAATTGTTGATATTCAAGTCTTATACAATGTTTAAATTTAGGTGCGTTTCTTTTTTCTTGACCAGAAATGTGGGCTATTCTTGCATCTCTATCCCAGCACTGCAAACTGTTGACAAGTTGGTTTGTGTACAACATATCCATGACAACGCACAGAGCCGACGAGAAACAGACAAGTAAAAACTGAGGTAAAAACCTCAGTTGAGATTCCAAATTCACTATATACGTGCCCAAATGCTAATAAAACCTGAATAATACCAGTATATCCCACATGTCTTGATTAAAAAACGATAAATTCAGAATCTATGTCTTTACATGACCTGTCTCAAATTCAGAATACTGTCACATTCGGAATAATAGTGGAATATTAATGTGCATGTAAACATACCCGGTTATATATCGTTAATAGTATTTGGGCAACAATAACACAATTCAAAAAGTTGTGAATATTTCCAGTCTTATCCTTTTAAATATTGATAGAACCAGAGTGATTAAAAGCACAGTCTCCTGATGAAAGCGATAACTGTGAGACAATTTAATGGCGCTGGTGTGAAATTATTACACATACAGATTGTCCAGTAATTCAAACTGATATTAAGGTCAACAAATGTTCCTAATTTGTGAAACTTAGATGATTAGGGAAAAACTTCTGTCTTCATTTTTACCGTTTCTAAATTTGCCTCCTCTCATTTCACACAGGACACTGGCCTGATTATATGTTAAAATTATAATAAAGTGAAAACGTCTCGCGTCAGCTGAAACCACACGTGTTGTATGAGCAGATGTGTCTGTCTGTTGGTATTAGTTTGTGTCTGTTTGGAATCAGTTTCTTAAATTTGGAAGGAAAAAAAAAAGACTTAAGTGCATTTTTGTTTATGTGGATGAAACATAAGTACTTGATTTAACCGCTAGTCTGTAAATAATGACATTTGGCTTTGATTTGTTTTTATACTGGGTGTTTCACTCTCGGCCTTGTTTCTGTCCTATGACACGACTGTGGGTTGTAGCCATGCGCGAAGGAAGACGACGACACCGCAAATTTGGCTTTGAACTCATCCTGTTGGACATACTGTTACTTACTCTGTCGTGTATGACGCATCTTTACATTAAGAAGAAAAAGGTTTTCACTTTTTGCCTTTTGAGAAGTTTGAATATATTTTACCGTGGAGCTACAGCTGTCCTGATGCACTGCTTTAATGCCACCTTAAAGTTCCCCCAATTTTGACCTGAGTGACAGCAAATCTGTCTCCAGCTCTTAATAATACCAAGTGGAGGCTGTTTACAGTACTTATTTTAATCCACCTCTGAAGTCGTGAAGCTGCTTTATCACTTGTTAATCATCTTTTAAACGGCTAAAATGAAGATTCTACGTCCTACAGCTGTGATTGTAGACGTTATGAACGATGTGATTCAGATGCAGAAGGCCGTTATCAGTGCAGTCACATCCTTACAGCCTAGCCTCTGGATGTTTTTGTGTATTAGTGACACGGTTTGATACTGAATGTTCAACTCGCAGTTTTTGGCACCGACGGCAGTGGGAGGTTCGTTTAATACTGCTCTAATGTGTAGATCTGAAATGCCAGCAAGGTTTTACTGTTTCATTAGGTGACGTGAAAATGTCATAACCCTCCAGATGCCATATTGAATGAAAATGAATGCATTATTTTTGCTTGCAGATACAATGTTACGAGGACATTTTTGTATTTTGACTTTAAACATGTTAAAATTTTACGCTAGCCTTAAATTGAAAACGACCAAGTGTTTTTTTTTCTTTGTGGTTTTTTTTTTTTTTTTTTTGATGTAACATTGAGGATTTGATTCAGATTTTCAGTGTGTTTGAATTGTAGTTCTTGTGACACGTGAAGATACCTGAATAAAGATATACAGGTGTGTCGACCCTGTGTTCTCCTCTAAGTGGAGCGACAACAGTCAGCAACCCAATGTTACTTTAAGTTTCTCAACTGCAGTATTTGGTGCCATTCTCCTGGTTTAGTCTGCAGCTGTCTGCAGACAAGGACAGGATAATGTGTGAGTGTGCGTCTGAGTATGTGTGTGTCTGTGTGTCTGTGAGTGTGTGTTGCGTTGATTGAGCCCTGCTTCTAACGGAGTTGAAGACCTAATGGCTTTGTTCTCATCCTCTCTCCAACCGTCTCTTCTGTCCGGCTTATATGTAGTCTAACAAAGCTGTAGCAACTGAACAGATGATCGGCAAAAACAGTTTGTCCAGGCAATAACTCATCAAGGCTGTAATATATTTGAATTTTCCACCTGTTTTTAGTTTTTTCATTCTTTCATTTGCTCTATTTTGGATCGTTTTGGAGTTCAAAGCATGTTTCTCTTGATTATTTTTAATCAATAAAGAATGAGCATATCAGTCTCCTCCAAGCACTTTCTGATTTTTTAAAATGTGCACCACCACAAGTCATTTTGAGTAAACTGTTCCTGTGAATAAATAAATAAATGTTTATAAAAATGAATTTTGCAGAGAGCACCAGGCACCTACACTGAACTGACTCCACAGCAAGTAAGTAAGCGTTATATTTCCTCTAACAGTAATTCTTATTTTGCAGCTGTTTCATCGTTTCAAACGTGAGCACTTTTGCTTTTGCTGCCTTCAAGTTTACTGTCGTCAATGTCTTTATTGCTACAATTGTCCTTTTATAATCCTTCCACCCAGAGAAAGTGTTATGTCCTGCTATTTAAACATTAACCAGACTATCACAGGGCTGACACATAGAGACAGACACTCTGTGTGTCAGCCCTGTGATAGATTGGTGACCTGTCCAGGGTGTACCCTGCCTCTTGCCCAATGTCAGCTGCAATAGGCTCCAGCCCCCCCGTGACCCCTAACAGGATAAGCCGTTACTTTTCTAAATATGCCATTGTTATTACCTTTTAACTTTGTCACACAAAAATAACCCATGTATTTAATAATTAACACATATCCATGTTACAACCTTAGTATATAATACAATATAGTCTACACAAGTCTAAATGTATGAGTGTAAAAATAGCTTGTGTTATGTATTTCGGGACATAAAGCTTGGGAGACATGGTCATTTACCAGATATGTTGGTTTTAAGGAAGTTAAAATTTCCATCCACCTGACAGGTGTGACATCAAGATGCTGGTTATACAGCATGACTACATGCCTGCCTTCATATGGTCTCAGTAAAAAGCCACTCTAAAATTTACAGTTTTATCACACAACACATGCCAAATGTCACAGTGTCTCAGTGTCACATGTTTTGAAGGAGTGTACAACTGGCAGAGGTTTTGCCAAGCTGTTGCCAGTGAGATTTGTGTTCATTTTAATACCATAAGCCGTGCGGTGTGGCTTCCAAGAAATTATGGCGCAACCACACACACCAGTACAGGACCTCCACATCCAGCATCTGCACCAACTCCAGATACTGACTGATTCTTTTGTCTGAAGCATATACCACACCTGTCAGGTGGATGGATTATCTTAGAAATTGAGAAGTGCTCACTACTAAAGATTTTAACAAATTTGCAACCACAGATTGAGAGAAATAAGCTGTGAGTGCACAGAGGAAGTCTCAGATCTTTGTGAAAAATTGGAGCAAAATCAAAATCCCTGAGTTGAAATGACCCTGATTACATCATGGGTTTGCTTTCCCAGCTATGACAAAGCTCTTTCTGAGTTACAGAACACATGACACAACTGTCTGCACAGGCTGACTGGTGTTGAAATAAATGATTGAGATATTAGGTCCATAGGGCTTTTAAATTGCCAGAGTGGCATTTTTTAAAATGTAGCAATTACACAAAGTTAGATCTCTTAAGCACAATTTTGCCCTCAGAAACAGATCATAACTGTGATCTCAGGAAAATGGGGAGGAAAAATATTTTATTCAAAAATGTAGTGGACAAGCATATTTATATATATATGCTAATTCTGACAAGGTACAGCCTGTTTATGACTCCATATGCAGTGTGACCCCAATGGTCGTTGGCCTCTGTCACCTTGTGTTACATGGGCTCCTTTGGGTTTTTGTAGTAGTGGCCCTGCTCATGCTGCAGTCTGTAAGACATTCTATCATTCATTTCCATAACCGCTTATCCTGTTATGGTTTTGGGGAGTCTGGAGCCTACGCCTTGGACAGGTCACCAGACACATAGAGACAGACGGCTATTCACACTCACGTTCACACCTACTCTCAACTTAGAGTCACCAATTCAACTGCATGTCTTTGGACTGTGGGAGGAAGCCGGAGTACCCCGAGAAAACCAACGCAACTCCACACAGAAGGACTCCCCAACCCCAGGGTTTGAACCCCTCATCCTGGGTTTGAACTGGAAACCCTCTTGCTGTGAGGCAACAATGCCAACCACTGCACCACAGTGCCACTTGTAAGACAGATAGAGAGAAAATGTCTGAGCTGCTGGATTGGAGATCTAGGCCATGTATCCACTCAACCTAGACTTTGAATAGTGTCCCTGATAAGACTCTTTGAGCCCTTTATACACACTTTATATTAAGTGCAGACTTTGCTTGAGAAAACTACCCATAGTAGTTTAAAATCCTGAGCTGCTGGACTTCAGCCTGAGGTATCCTGACATGCCATTATTTAATATTTCTGTAGCCTGATAGCAGCTTGCAAAGTCATAAAAACACAGTGATTGACTGTTAAACATTAACTTGCAGGATGACAGTCAAGTTGACTTTTGTTGGCAGGATGTTGCTTAACGCCAGACCTTTTTACGTCTCTGTCTGCACTTGGAGAACATTCAGTCATCAATATGAGCAACTTCAGGCAGATCCTAAAGGAGGTCGGGGAGTTTGGTTTGTTTCAGAAACGGTTAGTGGCTTTACTATGCATCCCCAGCATATTTGTAGCTTACGATGTGATCGGTCAGGTGTTTACGGGAATGATCTTTCCGCATCACTGTAACACTGACTGGATCTTGGAGCGTGGGCCGAACCTGACAGATGAGAGACAAAGAAATCTCACTATCCCGGTCAACAAGGGTGGGAAGTATGAAAGCTGTAAAATGTTCACACCTGTGGATTTGGATTTGGAAACTATTGAAGCGTATGGGATTAACACTACAACAGGATGCATAAATGGAACAGATTTTGAGGGACCCAAAGGAGCCTCCAGCATTTTCACAGATGTAAGTGATACTTGTTTATACACCCAACACATTTTACTGTTCCATTAAATGTATTTCTTTGTTCTTGTGATTTATGTGAGGCTGTTTTTTCCTACTATTAAGTCTGTGAAAATGGAAATCTGAAAACTAACAAATTAGATTTAGTATGTTTTTCTTTGGTCTTGTTCCACCATGCTTTCTATTATCAGTTCAACCTGGTGTGTGACAGGAGCAGCTTTATTGAAGCATCACAGTCCATCTACATGGCCGGTCTCCTGGTAGGAGCGCTGGTGTTGGGGCAGATGGCTGACAGGTACACATTTACTCCCACCTTTACTCCAGTTGTAACTAAAAATTGAACAGAAACAAGTTTGCTTTCAAAGGAACTTCTTTATGTGATGTGAATTTGCTAAAATGAACTACTCTGCTCAAGAAAATTAAGGGAAAGCTTAATCGTCACAGTTTAACACTAAGTCAGATAAACTTCAGTGATATCAATCTGTCCATTAAGCACAAGTGATTGTGAATCAGTTTCACCTGCTTTGGTGCAGATGAAAGTGACAACAGGTGCAATGGAGAGGCAAAAGCAAGACAACCTCCAAAAAGGGAATGGTTTTACATGTGGTGGCCACAGACAGTTGCTCTCTCCTTATCCTTCCTCACTGATTCTTCTTTAGTTTTGTGTTCTGCTAGTGTCCATGTCACTACTGGTAGCATGAGGCGGTACCTGCAGCCCAGTCATCACCAGAAGACCGGCCATAACCCGAGGAGAGCTGGACAGGGCCATAGAAGGACATCAACTCAGCAGAAGGACTGGTATCTGCTCCTCTGTGTGAGGAGGAACAGGAGGAGCACTGCCAGAGCCCTACAAGATGACCTCCAGCAGGCTACTGGTGTGCATGTTTCTGACCAAACTGTCAGAAACAGACTCCATGAGGGTCCAGTGCCCTCTAGTGGGACCTGTGCTCACAGCCCAGCACCATGCAGCTCGATTGGCATTCACCAGAGAACACCAGCATTGGCAGGTCCGCCATTGGTGCCCTGTTCACTTCACAGATGAGAGCAGGTTCACACTGAGCACATGTGACAGGTGTGAAAGAGTCTGGAGATGGCGTGGTGAACATCATGCTGCCTGTAACATCATCCAGCATGACTGGTTTGACGGTAGGTCAGTGATGTTCTGGGGAGGCATATCCTCGGAGGGTCACACAGACCTCAGTGTCATAGCCAACGGTAACCTGACTGCTGTGAGGTAGCAGGATGAAATCCTCAGAGTGATTGTCAGACCTTACGCTGGTGTAGTAGGCCCTGGGTTCCTCCTGGTGCCGGACAATGCCTGGCCTCATGTGGCCAGAGTGTGCAGGCAGTTCCTGGATGATGAAGGCACTGATGCCATTGACTGGCCCTCTTGTTCTCCTGACCTAAATTCAATTGAGCACCTATGGGACATTATGTACCGTGCATCCAACGCTGGCAAGTACCGCCACAGACTGTCCAGGAGCTCACTGATGCCCTGACTTAGGTCTGGGAGGAGATCCCCCAGGACACCATACGCTGACTCATCAGAAGCATGCTCAGACGTTGTCAGGAGTGCATACAGGCACCCGGGGGCCATACACACTATTGAGTCACATTATGAGTTGAGGTGATAAAATTCACACAAGTTGGATCAACCTGTGATTTCAATTTTTCACTTTGATTTTCAGTGATTTTGAATCCAGCCCTCAGTGGGTTGATGATTTGGGGTTGCTACGTTGTTTTGTCAACAAATCATACAATTTACATCAGTAAAGATTTTCAACTTGATTAATTCGTTCAAGATCTGATGTGTGAATTAAGTGTTCTCTTTTTTTTTCTTTTTTGAGCAGTGCATATGGTGCTCAACTTATAGCAGGAAAAGATTTTTATACATCCTTATACAAAATTCAAACACCAGTGTAACAGCTCTTCTCTACTCTTTGTAGGCTTGGTCGGCGCTTCGTGGTCTTGCTGTCACTACTTCTCCTAATGCTGTTTGGTGCTGGAACTGCTTTCTCACCCAACATCTATGTTTATATGGTCCTCAAATTTTTAGGTGGCATCTCCGTTTCAGGCGTTCTTGTGAATGCATTTGTGATAGGTAGGTAAAATGTTCAGGATTTAAATTTATGTCTGGGTCTGTCTTGAACCATGGGTTGTCTGGGCTTCAGAAAAAAATGGCTTCATTTCTCCTTTAGGAAGATTTTGCCATTTAAAAAGCATTATTGTTACTACAAACGGTGACTGCATTCAAATGATAGATTTCTTTAATTTGCAAACATTGCATTGCATTGCTGTCTACCACAGTATCTTTTTCATACCACCACCAGGGGGCGCCAAAAGCAAAACAAAGTGCCTTAATTTAGCAAGGTGCTTAACAAGAGGGTTATTTGGAAAATTCAACAGGAAGTCACTGATGGTTGATGGTTTGACCTGCAAGTTGCCAGTGGTGGCTGAAGCACCTGGAAGCTATACTTGAATAAAAGTACAGATATCTCAGAAGAAAATGACTTTGGTAGAAGTTAAAGTCGCCTATTAAAATGTTACTTGAGTAAAAGTCTTTAAAGTAATTTTATGATATTAAATGTAGTTACGTTTTGAAAGTAAAAGTACGAGTAAATGCTGTAAATAAAAAAGCAAGTGGTTGAAATTTTGAGATTAAGTTTATTTCCTCTTAACATGTGCACCACCTTAAACATGAAGCCTTCATTAAAACTCACCGTCGTCATCTTGATTTTTTGGAGCCAGAAGTGACCAAATTTGGGTGAGAGGCTGGCGCTGTGGAGGAGTGAGGGGTGGATCTACTAAAAGGCTAAGGACAAAATCGGCAGAAAGCCTGTCACTCTGAGTTATATTTATATATATATATATATTTTAAAAAAAAATCTCCTGTACAGATGTCATTAAGGGGGAAATTAGCTATAGAGACAAAACTGTTTTTTGTACCAGGCTGTAAACATGTTTATTTCTGCTGTAAAGTTGGCATTTTAACATGGGGGTCTATGGGGATTGACTGGCTTGTGGCCATTAGGGGAACTGCAGCTTTTGGCACTTCCAAATTAGCTTCATTTACAGCCCCAGAGGTTGCTGCTTGGTTTGTACTTGCCTTTAGCTGCTACTTTTGCATTACGGAAGCATGCATACATTTGACTGAAAGTTGTCTAAATACAGTTGAATTAATAAAAAGAGAAGGGAGTATAATGTTGCTTGCTTCTTTTCTGTGGTTAACTTTAAATCATACCATTTCTGTCTGTGTTATTACTTTGAAGGTGGAGAGTGGAGTGATTCCTCCAAGTTTGCGTTCTGCACCATCATCTGCCACTCTACTTATCCTCTGGGACTGATGCTGTTGTCTGGAATGGCCTATTTGATCCGCGACTGGAGGATCCTGCAGCTGGTGCTATACTGCCCTCTTCTGCTTGTCCTGGGAATCTTTTACTGGTCAGCAGCCACTTAGACCACTTGGTTGTAATGTTTCAGATGTGAATCTCCATTTTAGCAACACATTCTCACTCTGACTTCGTCACATATCAACGTTTGGTCATGGACCTTCCACGTCCAGATACGACATGAAAGGTACCCTGGGTGCTTTGGTTGACAACGTTCTGGGAGGCTGTGTCAAATTATGCCTGTTATGCCTGGACATGAACACTGCTCTCCCAGGTGAAGGTCGATGTTTGTTGGACCCATCCACCACCTCTCCCACCTGCCTTACTCAGACTTTCACCGCCTTAACTTTTGTTCTTGTCATAGGCCTACTGTGTTTTCCCCTGAAGCCATCGAGTCCCATTAACCTATAATGGCAACCAGCCACATATCATGCCGACGTTAAAGGACAGCTATCTTCGTCAGTGTCTGACACCGCAAGTCACCGCCCAAGCGCCAGATTTCGATGACTTCGGAGTGAGACTGGGTTGATTTTAGCCATAGAAAAAATTAAAGAAAGTGTACATTATGGGTAGTTCATGATCGTTGACCTGTATGTTAATTAGGATTCTCCCAGAGTCAGCTCGCTGGCTCATCACCCAGGGCAGGAAGGAGCAGGCTATAAAGGAGGTCCACAGGGCAGCCAAGGTGAACGGGAGGAAGGTCCCGGAAGATCTGCTAGACAAGGTGAGCTGTGTCAAACTCACTTTGGCTACACCCAATACCAAACACTATAAAGCCCCGAAAAAATGTTAATATATTCCACCTGCACCGTTTAGCTGGAGGTCGAGGAAACATCCAAAAGAGGAAGCATGTTGGACATCTTCAGGTTATCATATCTGAGAAAACGTGCAATCATAATGAACCTCGTGTGGTGAGTATTCATTTCAACCACAACTTGCTTTCAACCACATCTACAGCCATACCTGAAGATATGTCTTCCACTCTGTTTATAGGTTTGCAACAAGTCTGCTATTCTATGGACTGAGCCTGAATGTTGGTAATTTCGGAGTGAATATCTACCTCACACAGTTCATCTTTGGTGCAGTAGAAGTTCCTGCACGTCTGGGCAGTTTGCCTCTTATCCAGCGCTTTGGGAGGAAATTGATTCTATCAGGGACCCTGTTGTTTGGAGGCGCTGCTTGTCTTGGGATACTTGGTGTTCCTGAAGGTAATTTGTACAATAATGATATTATAATATTAATAATAGTATGTTGTAATCTGTCTTTGCATTTACATGTATACTTGATTTATATGTGTCACAAATTTGTATGTGTTTTTGTCTGATTTATTATTTGTCCATCAGACCTTCCTGTGGTGGTCACAGTCATAGCCGTACTGGGAAAATTCGCCGCCACTGCCAGTTTCGCCATTATCTATGTCTATACTGCAGAATTATACCCCACCACTCTAAGGTAAGGTAGGTAATGTCCCAGAGGTAACGCATAAATCCGTTTGCTATTGTTACATGTTGCTGACAAGTCCATTATGTATACTGGTAGGCAGAATGGTGTAGGTCTAAACTCCATGTGTGCTCGTGTGGGGGGCATCCTCGCTCCACTGATCAGGCTCCTGGGCACCCACCATTCCACCATCCCCATGCTGATATATGGCATCGTCCCCATTGTTGCTGCAGGTTCCTCTTTATTACTGCCTGAAACCCTGAATGTTGAACTCCAGGACCATGCTGAACTCAAGTGAGTTGAAGAACTCTTTCAAAGCAGAGTGCTTATTCTGCTTACAGAAAACTAAGAGCAATTAAATAATGATATTTTTGTTTTTCATTACAGAAAACCTGAGAATGGTCCTGAGATGGGATCTGTTACGAAAGAGGAAAATTCAGGAAAGAGCACAAAGATGTAATTTATATGGACGTGTTACTTTTCACAGAATCGTGTTTAACTTGTAAATTATTGAACATAATTTTATTTTTTGTTGTTAAAATCTGTTAAAAATGTTTTACTACCACAGAAGTTGTAGACCGTTTTAAAGCTGGGATTTGTGAACACATTAAATTATATATATGTATATTTGCTATGCACTTATTTGAGTTTTCTCACCTGAGGGAAAACATCCTGTGGATGTTTTCTCTCTGTATGTATTTCAGTTGCAATGAGCTGACTGTCGAATCTTATAATTTATTTTTATTTTTATTTCAGACCAGTATGGTCCACATAGACACAAATAAAAAAAAAAACAGACAGAGAAACAATCATGACAATAAAAACAGTACAAAAATTCATAAGCTACAATAGCTAAAACACATATAAACATTTACTCCAGTGCTTCCAGAAACAGGAAGAATATCTAGTGTCACTCCATGCAGGCTCAACCAGGACCTGGATAACTTTGTTATCTGAGTCAGATTGTCTACAGATAAATTTAACCATAAAATTCCTCAACAATGCATAAAAAGTGGGGACATTACTGCTCACAAACATTTGGCTCGCACTTGTACACCTTGGAAGCTTAAGCAGTATTCTAAAAGCATCGTTATATGCCACCTGAAGCTTTTTCATTTTTGCTTTACTGTAACTACACCACAAGTGTGCTGTACAGAGTGGTGTGCAGTAAGCACAGCAAGGACAGGACAACTATATCATCAGCATACATCAGATGGTTGATGAGACTCCCCCCTACCATACATCCAGTCTTACATGCTTTTAACTCTTTAGAAAGATCGTCCATATATAAATTAAAAAGAACAGGTGAAAGTATTCCGCCCTGTCGAACGCCATTGGTCACCAGGAATGATGCAGATGTGGTTCTAACCCATTTGACCCACATTGTTTGATGTAAATACCAAAAATGCAAGATCCTTATGAGATATGGAGGGACCCCTCGCTCTTGCAATTTTAAAAACAATTTACAATGATTGACACGGTCGAATGCTTTAGATGCATCCAGAAAACACATAAACACTGGAGTGTTATGTCTACTGTACTTACTAATAACCTCCTTCAGAGTGTATATACACAAATCTGTGCTGTGTTTATTTTTAAAACCAAATTGGTTATCAGTAGTTATTAAGTATGCTTGAAGCCTATCTAAAAGAATCCGTTCTAATACTTTGGACAGTATGCTCGCCAAGGCAATTGGTCGGTTATAGAAAATAATGAACACATTTTGATATGTCATATCACAATGATACTAATTACATCAAGACATCCTTGACACATAAAGTTAGTGATTAGCTGGTGAACATAGTGGAACATTTAGTAGCAAAAAAACATATAGAGAGCTGTTGGATTTACATGTGTTATGTAGCCATAAACAAAACCGCAAATGAATGCTTATGCTGCTCCATGTCGACTCGATGTGTAAACAGTAACATCGCCTGTGTGTGTAATATTCCTGTCATCAAGTGCTGCCCCCGTGAGGTGAGGTGAGGTGAGGTGAGGAGAGGTGAGGTGAGGCGAGGTGAGGCAAGGTAAGGTAAGGTAAGGTAAGGTAAGGTATTAATGTCCCTGGGGGGCAATTTGGGATACAGACAATAGTCATAAGTAAAATAAAACAGACAGTACAATACATAACACACAGAATCTACAATCACACACTGTCAGGGATATATCATGGCCACTGGTAAAGAAAAGTGATAGCAGATGGAACAAAGGATGATCTGTAAAGCTTAGTGCTACATTTAGGGAGGCAAAATCTCCGCCCTGTTGGAAGCATCTGAAACTCAACATGCGGGGGTTGTTGAGAGCGTGAGACAATTGACCGAGCATTAGAGGTGACCCTCTCTTCATACAGATGCTGTAGGCTATTCAAAGTAACACCAGTGACCTTACAGCACAACTTGACCACTTTTTCCAACTTGTTCTTGTCTTTAAGGCTCAGATTACCAAACCCAACAGACACTGTTAAAAGAAAGAACGGACTCAATAAAAGCAGAATAGAACAATTGCATGATTGTCCCATTTACATCGAAAGTCTTCCTTTTTAAGTCTTCCTTAAAAAGAATGGGCGTTGGTTTGCCATCTTACAGATGCTGTCAGTGTTCACGTCAAAATTCAACTTGTCATCTGAGACAGTGCCCAGATACTTGTACTGCTGCACTGATGCCACCGACTGCCCCTTGTTCACACAAGGAGCAGGGTGGCAGGGCCTCCTCCAAAAATCAGTTAACATCTCATTGGTCTTAAACACATTAATGTGGAGGAAAGACTGGTCAAACCAATTAACAAATTCACCCAGTACTGGTCCATGATCACACTGAAAAATGAATGAATGAATGAAAATTAGTATGTTTTTTATTAAAACATTTTTATTTGTATTTATGATTGTTGTAGGCATAAAGAAATTCTTACATTCTCCAGTTGTACTTCAGTCTAGTCTTGAGCCTCCCCAGCTAGGCTAGCAATGGATCAGTTGTACTTCAGTCTAGTCTTGAGCCTCCCCAGCTAGGCTAGCAATGGATTCCAAATCCATAAATGTAAAAGTCTCACCGGAAAATACCGACTTTAATATTGAGTGGACATATTCGTTTGCTTTCACTGTCAGCGCTGCAAAGTTAAAGTGTCAAACAAGCCCACTGCAGAGAAGCCATCTTGTGGTAAAACATATTTTTGGATGCTCATATAGACCTATTTGTAATATTGATAGGCTAATATCGTGTTAATATGAGTTAATGTAAATGTAAATGAACTAAGTTACATTTCACCGTTTTCTCCACAGCTATCCAGAAAACTATGAAATTTCCTTCTCACTGTATCTTTTCACATCACATTCTCAAGCTTGAACTGTCTACGGTAACTTTTTTGGGATGTGTACAGTTGACCTTTTTGTCTTCATGTCTTGCTCATGTTTCAGTTTCTGAACTCCACTGTCAGCTGATCTTCTGATCTTCCAAGGGCCTTATGTTTCTAGGCTTTTGACTACTTTGTACTAAGCAATTGGGATTTCACTGTGGCAGCCTCAGCAGTCTTTTCACATCTTCACTGACTCTTCTGCTCTGGTTTTTGACTGTACTGAACCTTTCGTTTTTACTGTTATAGGCTCCATATTATAGGTCTGAATGTGTTGGTAGTCTGATTTATGTTTGTACTATTTCCTCTGTCATTGTCTCCTGTATGTCATTGTGGTCTATTTCCTCTGTCATTGTCTCCTGTATGTCATTGTGGTCCCTCTGCTAGCATCTTATGTCAGTGGTTCCCAACTGGTCCAGCCACGGGGTCCAGATTTCTCCTTAGTTATTTGTTCAAGGTCCACACAGTTTATTATATTCAGTGTCATAACTGCGTTTGGCCATGTTGTTGAGCTAGTTTGCTGACTCTGTTAAGTAGCTGTTATTCACTCACTCTACAGCAGGAAACGAGACTTCAAAATAAAATCTTTGTGCCTGAAATTCACCATACTTCAAAATAAAGTGTGTCTTTTTACAAATGTGACATGTTTGCAAGTCACTTGTGGTCCATTCAGAATGGATCCGCAACACACTTTTGGACCGTGAGCCTTCACTTGGGAACCACTGCGTTATGTTATCTGTGCTTCCCCTTAAGTGGTGTTATTGTCATTATCTGTGTTGGTGCTCATTTATTGACACACTATCCCAAATTTTACAGTTGGCGGGACAGTGAATCAGCTGTTGTTTCCTACTAAAACATGAATGCAAGTACCACATAACACATAATTATGCTAAGTTAAATATTAATTACCAAGGTCAATTATTTTGTTAGTGTCTCTCACATTGCCCTTTGAAAAGGAAGCACTGCAAATTTAGTTACATGTTGATAGGAGCACCTGTGAAACTCCTGTTACCAACTGGGAGCTCTCATCTTGAAAAAAGCAGCCTTGTCGAGGCCCACCGAGTTAACTCTTGTCACCAACTGGGGTTTTTATTTTTCTAACTTTTGACAATGCCTGACCTCATGTTCCCTCCTGATTAAGGCTCCATACCAGATATCGGATAGTGATAGTCAGGGGCAGATTTAGTCATTTTGGGGCCCAAGGCAAAGACAGGCATGGGGCCCTCCAGATCCTTTTATTCATCCCTGTTTTCAATCCTTATTGTACAAAGACACTTAAAAAGGTATTTTTAAGTGTCTTTGTAAAAGCCATAATAAAATAAAGGCTTTTAATGAAGTAATCAAGCTACCCTTTTTCTTTCCCTGCTCCATGCAAGAGTGCCTGAAGTTTGTTTTTTC
>NC_065516.1:19832225-19848994 GCF_006386435.1 Epinephelus moara
AATAGTAACACTGGTATCTGTCTAAATACTGAGATACATTTAGTTTTCCATTAAATTACATTTATTGTGATAAATGTGTAATTATACCACAAACAGCAACGCTAGACTGCGTTTCCAATACTTAGTGATGTTCTTAGTATCTTAAAAAGAGGGTGAACAAGAGACTGCTTTTTTAATATTGTGTAACTACTGTAAATACTAAACACTGGACACTACATTAACAACAATGAATACTCCATATTCAAAAACCTACACTTGAATTTCCTGTATCTCCTTTTTACGCAGTAATGACTCACTTTGGTCCCTAATTAAAGGATAACTTTGGCATTTTTCAAGCTGGAGCCTATTTCCCCATGTAGATTGATCAAAGAGGCTGATGTGAATGAGGATGAATGAGTAAATGCTGTCCAGGTTAAGAAGGTGCCAAAGTTATCCTTTAATATTAAGGAATTTAAAAGATATTGTTAGTTAAAAGTTATTACTGCCTTTTTCTTCTAGTCTGTTGTCTTCTTCCCCTTGTACATATCTGTGTTTGTATAGGTACCCACTATGTATTTTCTTGATATTTCATCTATAGTTACTAAAATCATCCCAATCAGTGTTTGATTCCTGACGAGTCCATTATGAATTCTTTCAGGCAGAATGGTGTAGGTGTAAACTCCATGTGTGCTCGTGTGGGGGGCATCCTCGCTCCACTGATCAGGCTCCTGGACGTCTACCATCACATCATCCCCATGCTGATATACGGCGTTGTCCCCATTGCTGCTGCAGGTTTCTCTTTACTACTGCCTGAAACCCTCAATGTTGAACTGCAGGACCACGCTGAACTCAAGTGAGTTATGCTGGATTTGAAAATATATACATACATATTCAAATTACATTAACTATTTTAAGCTAAACTATTCTATGTGTTAATAATCCTTTTTTCTTTTATTAATTTTAGGAAACCAGGTATTGGACCTGCTGCGAACAGATACAGTGCTACTCAAATTACTGAAGGACACAAGCTTTAATTTGTACTGAAATCATTTAATATCGTAATCGTTTATTTTTCCTGATTTATAATCAGGTATGAAACTGTCAACTACAATTTGTTGTTGTTTCATTTAACTGATTTATAATTGATTTATTTAACAGGTATTTATTTAACAAGGATTTATCAGTGTGCAGTCACCTACATTTAAAGCTTCACATAAATATCTCTCTGTTTGTAAGTTATTAAATAAAGTTTTTTGTTGGTTATCTACAGTCTGTTAGATTTATTTTGCCTGTACAGAAGATTTTGATATTTTCATAATTTGACTTTGTTTATATTTAAAATTCTGCATATGTGTAGTTGTTATAAAATCATTTGTTGTATCATCTGATCTCAGTCATTTGTGTCAAGATTAAACTTGAAGCATATTTTGCTCACCTTATGTTTTCCCATTATAGGCTCTATTCCAGATATCTGGTAGTTATAGTTGTATGATTGCATTTTATGGCTAAATAAGTTATGTAGAGTTACATATATTATTGTTATCTATGTTATTGCCACTTTTATTATTTTATACAGACCAGCTTTTACAGTCGTAAAAACACATCTCATATTAACGTGCGTCTTGGGTGATCAGATCACAAGTGGACAGCTCTAAGTACAGATAGGAATGCACCCACTGTGTCCTCAATGCATCTTGAGTCCAATCACTAAGACCACAATGGAAGGTGCTCTGGGCCCTATATCTCCACATTCTTTCAGTGTGTATGCTCATGTGTCCTGGGCCACATAGAAGGACCGCCTACTCAGCTGATGTCCTAGCTTATCCAGCTCACAATGTCTGTTGCTGCCATTATGCAGGTTAGAATCAGCACTGGAAGACTGTATCCAGAGTCATTCACCCTGGGATGACGAACGGTTAGTTAAACGTTAGCACGAGCTAACACAGCAGCAACTGTGAAGCGGTCACAACAAACTCACAATTAAACCAAAAACAGCTAAACTTGTTAATACCCATGAGGTAACATTAGCTATGTTAATGAAGATTCATCTAGTTCATGGTCATGGTAAGTGCTATATTGTAGGCAACTGTACTTGCTTGAGTTTCTTTGAAACGTTTCACCTCTTATCCAAAACACTTCTTCAGTTGTGACTGGTGCAGAGTTGCAGGCTTTAAACTCTGTGTGGGTGTGACCCTTGCAGAGGTCACGTGAGCTCTTGAGTTTCAAAGTCGTTAGGGTCACATGTGAGTCGTTGACGCACCTGACCATCGTGTGTGTCATTAGGGTCAGGTGTTAATGGGTGTTAAGCCGTTTGGGGAGAGATCTTAAGACTGAATTGTAAGTGGGTGATAAGTGGTGTCATAGGCCACCTTTTCTTTTGTACCATCTGTTTTCCCTGGCCAAGATGTGTACATTGATGTCCTTGAAGGAATGTCCCCACTCCTTTAGCTGTAAATGGACCACTGGGTGTTGACCTGAGGAGCTGGCTCTCCTGTGCTGTGCCATGTACCTACAGGGTGGATGTTTTGTTTGCCCAATGTAGACATTTGAGCATTTCTAGCAGCACTGAACTGAGAAACTCAGAGCTCACATGTGACCTCAGCGACTCTGTATGCGTTCACACCCACACACAGGGTTAAAGCCTGTGAAATCACCACCAGCCCGTTAAAATGGAAGAAGCCTCTTGGGTGAGAGGTGAAACGTCTTCAAGAAGCTCAAGCAAGTCCAGCTGCTCAAGATACAGCACTTAAGATTAGCCGTGTTAAGGCTAAGGCTTTGTGGCTCTGACAAAAAAAAAAAAAAAAATCACATGAAAATCAACATCTTTTTTTTTTCTACATTTTTCTTTTTCTTTATGATTGTTGTAGGCATAAAGAAATTCTTACATTCTCCAGTTGTACTTCAGTCTAGTCTTGAGCCTCCCCAGCTAGGCTAGCAATGGATTCCAAATCCATAAACGTAAAAGTCTCACAGGAAAATACCGACTTTAATATTGAGTGGACATATTCGTTTGCTTTCACTGTCAGCGCTGCAAAGTTAAAGTGTCAAACAATAATAAGAAAGCCCACTGCAGCGGAGCCATCTTGTGGTAAAACATATTTTTGGATGCTCATATAGACCTATTTTTAATGTTGATAGGCTAATATCGTGCTAATGTGAGTTAATGTAAATGTAAATGAACTAAGTTACATTTCATCGTTTTCTCCATAGTTATTGTGTAAAACAACCACATATTTATGCATACCAATGCACTCATCCACATGTTTAGTCTGTGCTGAATATATGTCACCTCTGATCTGGTAACATTATTAGGTATACTGTGATTGAATATTTTTTTTTTAAATTATGGTAGGACTAGGCCCGAACATATTGGAAGTTAGACCATGACTGTGCATGTCCAGATGGCCCAAAGCATTACACTATTATGCTCTGACTCATCCATTATGAAGTCATATCCAGACATGCCTGGGCATTACACCATTATGTTCTAACTCATGTGGGAAGGATTAAGGAAATGAGGTGGAGACTCATAAGAATCTCCACGAGCATAAAAGAAAGAGCGCAGAGAGCGAGTCTTCAGTCTGGTTCCGGAGCCAGACTCATGAGTTGTATGGGTTGTTGCCTATGAATTAAACTCAATTGCACCTGTTCCTGAGTGTCTCCAGTGACTCCTTGAGTACTGCCTTCTTGATTCTAAGTTACATTTGAGGGAAGAAGACGAGTTTGAACAAAGGCGATGGGGCGAGGTCCGGAGTCATCAGGCCCAACTCCAGACATCGTTTTTTACCTCTTCACTATCCAGAAAACTATGAAATTTCCTTGTCATTGTATCTTTTCACATCATATTCTCAAGCTTGAACTGTCTACGGTAACTTTTTTGGGATGTGTACAGTTGACCTTTTTGTCTTCATGTCTTGCTCATGTTTCAGTTTCTGAACTCCACTGTCAGCTGATCTTCTGATCTTCCAAAGGCCTTATGTTTCTAGGCTTTTGACTACTTTGTACTAAGCAATTGGGATTTCACTGTGGCAGCCTCAGCAGTCTTTTCACATCTTCATTGATTTTTCTGCTCTGGTTTTTGACTGTACTGAACCTTTCGTTTTTACTGTTATAGGCTCCATATTATAGGTCTGAATGTGTTGGTAGTCTGACTGATTTATGTTTGTACTATTTCCTCTGTCATTGTCTCCTGTATGTCATTGTGGTCCCTCTGCTAGCATCTTATGTCAGTGGCTCCCAACTGGTCCAGCCACGGGGTCCAGATTTCTTCTTAGTTATTTGTTCAAGGTCCACACAGTTTATTATATTCAGTGTCAGAACTGTTTTTAACTCTTGTTACCAACTGGGGGTTTTATTTTTCTAACTTTTGACAATGCCTGACCTCATGTTCCCTCCTGATTAAGGCTCCATACCAGATATTGGATAGTGATAGTATCCTCACTGCATTTTATAGCTTTACAAGTTGAAGCTGAGNACAATATGGGTCCTTGAGCACACCACTACCTCTTTTCTCAAGTAAAAACTCTAACCATAAGTGTATGAGGAGTTTTATGGGGCCCTCAGAAACTTGGGGCCCCAGGCAACCAACTAGTTTTGCCTAATGGTAAGTCCCCCCCTGGTGATAGTATCCTCACTGCATTTTATGGCTTTACAAGTTGAAGCTGAGGTGAGTAAAGTTACCTGTATTCTTTACAAGTTGAAGCTGAGGTGAGTAAAGTTACCTGTATTGCCATTATCTGTGTTATTTCTCATTTTATTAGTTTATCCAAATGAACTTTTACGGTGGATCAAGTTGTAACAAGTGTTGTTCCCTGATAAAAGTTAAACCCATAGACTGTATAAAATAAGGTTAAACCCAGTGCTATATCACAATCATAATGTGCTGGGTTAACTATTAATAAATTAGATAAGATATACTGCATGTTAAACCTGACACATCCATCTCCCACACTGCACTCTGAAGGAGAACATTGGTAGATTTAGCCGCACATCACTATGAGCAGCTTCGGGCAGATCCTAAAGGAGGTTGGGGAGTTTGGTTTGTTTCAGAAACAGTTACTGGCCGCATTATGCATCTGTGGCGTGTTTTGTGGTTTCGATATAATTAGCCAGGTGTTTACAGGAATGAGCTTTCCACATCACTGTAACACTGACTGGATCTTGGAGCGTGGGCCCAACCTGACAGATGAAAGACAAAAAAATCTCACTATCCCAGTAAACGAGGATGGAAGTTTTGAAAGCTGTAAAATGTTCACACCTGTGGATTTGGATTTGGAGACCATTGAAGCATATGGGATTAACACTACAACAGGATGTACAGATGGATGGGACTATGAGGCATCTGTAGGCACTTCCAGCATTGTGACAGAGGTAGGCAAGCAACCACACCAGGGTCCCTACTAGACTCAAACCCATAGGGTCCAAATTGTTGCTCACATGGGTGCCTGATTATGTTTTAAAGTGCTGTGTTCTATTAATAGTTTTACCTAAGAAAAAAACGAGTAGTAGTTTTAATGAAGTCATTTCCACTGCCGCATGCCACTGCTAGAGTTAAAAGATGTGGCAAATAAACTCCAACTATCTGTGTCAGTAAACAAATGAACATCGGGCGTGAGAGTCCTGAGAGACGAAAGTCGCTTTATTTGTTGTAGATCTTAACGACAATTTTCTGAAAGAACAGAGCCGGCATGCCTAATTGCACAATGCAAATCATCATCAAATCTTGCCTTTTTAGCGTGTAAGTTGTAAGATTTGAGGTGGTGGTTGTTGTTTCCTGTAGCGAAGGGGATTTTGAAATGGTAACATGGAGACTGTGGAAGGACAGGGGAATGCCAGCCGAAATCAGTGCCCCAATGGCAGGCTCATAGCCACAGTCTACATTCGATGAGTCAGACTAACACAAGTGCAAATAAGACACTTTGGCACTGTGAGGAAAGGCTCAGCTCTGTTTGTCTGCCTCCTGCACTGCTCTGTGTTGTCAGTGTGCTCCAATCAATTGATCATCTGCAAGCTCAGCAACGGGTTGGAACTGAAACAACTCAATGGGCGGTCCAAAAATGTGTAAGTTATTGAAATTGTAAAATTATCATTGGTATAGGCTGCTTAAATACCTCAGATCACCTGATTGTGGGGACTGTATCATGATAAGTTTAATTTTTCAAAGAGAAAAATAGGGCAGCAACACCATAACTTTACTCCCCCTTCATTGCTTAGATGCCTATGGTTCTTCAGTTCCTTGTATTGAGACTGTAATTCCTTGCTATGGCCCTCCTCTCTTTCTTTGATTGATTAATTTCCTTTCTCCTCCTCTCACAGTCCTTTTCTCTTTTCAGTTTGATCTGGTTTGTGACAAGAGTGGTTTTATTGAGGCCTCACAGTCAGTCTACATGGCAGGTTATCTGGTTGGAGCACTGGTATTTGGGGCAATTTCGGACAGGTGAGGATCAATAACACATGCACTTCCACCTTCTCTCCATTGTACGCTCACTGGCCACTTTGTTAGCTACACCTGTACAACTGCGCCAGTGAGCGGCAGTTCTCTGAACAAAAATGCCTTGTTGATGCCAGAGGTCAGAGGAGAATGGCCAGACTGGTTCAAGATGATAGAAAGGCAACAGTACCTCAAATAACCATTCGTCACAATCAAGGCAGAAGACCATCTCTGAATGAACAACACGTCGAACCTTGAAGCAGATGGGCTACAGCAGCAGAAGACCACAGGGTGCCGCTCCTGTCTGCTGAGAACAGGAAACCAAGGCTCCAGTTCACACAGGCTGTGCCACTCCTGTCAGCTAACAACAGGAAACTGAGGCTACAATTCACACAGGCTCACCAAAACTGGACAACAGAAGAGTGGAAAACTTTGCCTGGTCTGATGAGTCTGGATTTCTGCTGCCACATTCAGATGGTAGGGTCAGAATTTGGTGTAAACAACATGAAAGCATGGATCCATCCTGCCTTGTATCAACGGTTCAGGCTGCTGCTGCTGGTGGTGTAATGGTGTGGGGGATATTTTCTTGGCACACTTTGGGCCCCTTAGTACCAACTGAGCATGGTTTAAACACCACAGCCTACCTGAGTATTGTTGCTGACCGTGTCCACCCCTTTATGACCACAGTGTACCCATCTTCTGATGGCTACTTCCAGCAGGATAACGCACCATGTCACAAAGCTCAAATCATCTCAAACTGGTTTCTTGAACATGACAATGAGTTCACTGTACTCCAATGGCCTCCACAGTCACCAGATCTCAATCCAATAGAGCACCTTTGGGATGTGGTGGAACGGGAGATTCTCATCATGGATGTGCAGCCGACAAATCTGCAGCAACTGCGCAATGCTATCATGTCAATATGAATCAAAATCTCTGAGGAATGTTTCCAGCACCTTGTTGAATCTATGACATGAAGAATTAAGATAAGGCAATTCTGAAGGCCAAAGGGGTCCAACCAAGTACTAGCAAGGTGTACTTAATAAAGTGGAGGTGAGTATATGTGATAGTTCTAATTCTTGCGAAGGCTTGGACATACTTTCCACACTGAACGTTCATGGACAGCTGCAATCACGTGGACGCACATGCTGTTCTATTCATAGTACAATTGAGGGTCCATGTCAGCTCCAAGTGGCAACCTCCAAGGCTGAAAATGAAGCCAATATGAAATGAAGCCAAAAACTGCACTTCATGAAATGACCACTTGAGGCTGGCTCCAAAACAAAGTAAATCCTAATAGACACCTATGTTACAATGCCCAACTTTACAGCAGAAATAAACATATTTACAGCCTGGTTCAAAAATGTTTTTTTATTAAGGCCCAAAGTTATGCATATTTAAGGGTGGGGGGCCTGAGTGACAGGCTGTCTGTGATGCGTCACTACAGGATGTCAGTCAGATACACCCCTCACTCCTCCACAGCTTTGTCCAAATACAGTCACTTCTAGCTCCAAAGAACCAAGATGACAAAGGCCAAAATGCTGAGGGGCCATGCACTGGGGTTACCAGTGTGTTGGGCTAGCAACCAAGCTGCTGTAATTGACGAATTTGGGGTGAGAATGCATTGCATCATCAACTTAAGGAAAGGTCTCCTCAGAGTCTAAATAAAAGACTGTGATATCAAGATGTTTTACATTTAAGAAAAGGTCAGTGAAAGACACCTTTGCAAGTGCAAAGAATTGTTGTGTCTTGACACCTAAAACAGACACCTACAGTAGATGCAAAAACAGTTAACTCTGTGGACATCTACTCAAACTGTTCAGTGACAAGCAAACAGTTAATGATAAACAGTATATAGATTCACCTTGTGCCATTTAAAACAAAACAAATGCTCTTTCTCCTCTGTTTGCAGATTTGGGCGACGCTGTGCAATCCTACTCGACCTCTTTGTCGTACTGTTGTTTGGTGTGAGTGCTGCTTTCTCACCAAACATCTACGTTTACATGGTTTTCAAATTTTTCTGTGGGACTTCAGGAGGTGTCCTTATGATGAACATATCTGTGATGGGTAGGTACACCGTTGGTATGTGAGTAAAGACCCTTAGAATGTGTGTAGAATTAGAAAGTAGAAGTACAGCAGTGGTGGTGGGGTAGGGGTGGGGGTTGCTGAAATGCTAAAATCACCTTGGTCCATCTGTCACAGAAACCTCGTCAAATTAAAGGTTATCACGAACCTGTTGCTCATCTGCATTGAGAGTATAGAACTGGCTGTCTTTCACTGAAATAAAATAACACAAATATGTGTATTATCATCTGGTTTACAGGGGTGGAGTGGACTGACCCATCAAAGGCTGCTCTTTGTGCAGTGGTCATGTTCATATTCTTTCCTGTTGGACTGCTTTTATTGTCTGGCATTGCATTTTTAATCCGCAACTGGAGGATCCTGCAGCTGGTACTCTTCAGTCCTATTGTCCTCCTCCTGGGAATGTTGTATTGGTGAGTAGCCTCTCAGAACGTAATAAAAACGGGGAGGTATTGATCATAACATCTAAATAATACCTTGTATTTTTGAACTTGTGTTCCACTAGGTTTCTTCCGGAGTCAGCTCGCTGGCTGATGACCCACGGCAGGAAGGAGGAGGCACAGAAGGAGCTCCGGAGGGCAGCCAGGGTTAACGGGAGGATGGTCCCAGAGCATTTGTTAGAAAAGGTGAGCTGCATCAAACACACTTTGATTTCTGCCAAAATATAACAAACCTTCTTGTCATATGTGAACATTTTCTGAAATTTAACTTTTACTTGTTTAGCTGGAGATGGAGGGAACATTGGAAAGAAGAAACATGTTGGACATCTTCCGAATATCGTATTTGAGAAAACGTACTTTAATTATGGGCTACAACTGGTGCGTCTTCTTTAATTAAGATTATTGGTAATGCCATTGTCTTTGTCAGTCGATCATTATACATGAGATAGTGTTTTGCGATGATATGCAATAGCTACAGTGTTAATAATTCACATTTGTCACAGTGATCCTGTTTATAAGTAGTAGGGTAACTGAACACATCTCTGATTCTCCACCTCTGGTATAGGTTCTCAACAAGTCTTCTGTATTACGGACTGAGCCTGAATGTTGGCAGTTTCGGCCTGAATATCTACCTCACGCAGTTCATCTTCGGTGCTGTGGAAATTCCTGCACACCTGAGCGTTTTGATTCTAATTCAGCATTTTGGAAGAAGAATAAGTCAGTCATGCTTCCTGTTGTTTGGAGGTGCTGCTTGCCTCGCGGTCCTTGCTATCTCAAAGGGTATCTACAAGCCTCAGACATGTTGCTAACACTTTCTATGAAGACCACATGTATAATGCATTCTAAGGACATTCATTGTGCATTTTAATGCATTTATAATGCTCTATGACTGCGCTCATAAACACACATGATGCTTCCTGATGCACTACATCAACAGTTATAAAAATTATAGATGTCTTATGGATACTCTTGACTAGTTATAAACTATAGATTGACTGATGGGGCTTTTAATGCATTATGAACACAGGTACTCTATACTATACACCTCATTAATAGGCTATATGCTATAGCTGGCTGGCTAGCTAACCATTCATTTCAAACAAGGCTGCTTGTAAGCTAACGTTAGCTACTGGAATAATAGCAACAGCCCACAAGCTAACCATACATTTCAACTTAAGATTTCTTGCTTTAGTCATATAAGTGGTTACACAACGGAATTTTTGAAGCTAGCCGGCTTCAGCTGAAACATACAGTTAGCTCGTACGCTACTAGCAAACATTCCAATAGCTAACTTTTGCTCATAAGTAGCCCCTGCAGTGGTTAGCTTGCTAGCTATAGCATATAGCACACCTCCTGGGGATTTTGGAGGCTGCTACAATTTCTGTCCACTTCTTTCATTCTCCACTCTCTCACTCCACAACTTCGCTTTCTCCTCCTGCAGCCCTCAAAATCCCCTGTAAGTATGCTGTAGCCAGCAAGCTAACCACCATAGAGGCTATTTGCAAACTAATGTAGGCGACTGGAAGGTTTGCTATTAGCTAAGTCCTTACCTTATGTTTCAACTAAAGATTGTTACTGTAACTTAAAAAATCACATTATGCAACCACTTGTGGTTGTGTGTGAAGCTAGGAATCTTAAACTGAAATTCTGGGTTTGCTTGTAGGCTAATTGCAAACATAAAAGTAGCTAACGTTAGCTTACAATTAGACTAATGGATTGATGGGGACAGTGGTTAGCTAGCTAGCTAAAGCATATAGCATACTTGTCAGGGATTTCAGAGGCTGCAGCAATTTCTGTCCATTTTTTTTCTTGTTGAAGCTAATAATCTTGCAACTAGAGATCCTGCAAGATCCCCAGTCTTTGCAAAATCTTTTTCACCGAAAGCTCTCTGACTCATGACACACTGTCAAATTACTCTAGTGTGCAATAGACATTAATCAGTTATGATGCATCATGGATTCTTTTAAATACATGAAAATGCATCACACGTAGCACCAGTAATGAAACATTATGTTGAAGCATGCATTATTATAGACACATCAATATGTACTTCACTTTACTTAAAGATACTCTTACCTTTCTTGCATTTCACACAGTAGCACTGAGAAAAAATTTGAACATCCACAACTCCCGCCTCCCTCCAAAGTCCCATCACCCTCCTCCTGCAACTCCACCTCCCTCCAAAGGCCTACTCCCCCCTCCTCCATTACGTCCTCATTAAGTCTATGATAGACATAGGCGTTGGCAAGGTAACGTTAGATACACGGAAGAGGAGCTTGAATGTAACATTACAACCAAGACAGTCAAATGCGGGTCCATGTCATTGGTCCGACATCCCATTAGTCCGACGGTCCGCGGTGCTGAACGGCTCCCGGCGGGCGTATTTCTGCCTTGATGGTGCGCTGCAACCGGCTCTGGGTCAGCTGGGAAAGGCTTGAGGCGAAGCAGGCTCACACCATGATCTTTTCCTAACCCTAACCAAGTGGTTTTTGTGCCTAAAACTAACCAGACCTTAACCACAAGGCGTCATGATGATTTCAGAATGGACTTCGGAACAATGGGTTTAATATGGTTGGAACAATGGGATGTCAGACCAATGGGCTGTCGGACCAATGGGCAGTTCCCGTCAAATGCAACCCCGGAGTTTTAAAAACTCAATGTGAGTCAGTAGCCATGTTTCCATCAGCCTGTTTAGATGCGCATCTAGATGTATCGCATCAGAAAATTATGATGGAAACGCCAAAATTCGAATTAAAATCCCCTGATTCGCACAAACTAAAATACGCTCGCTTTAGCCGGGTTTTGGTTGATTCGAAAAAATGTTGATTCGCAAAATGGGGGATGGAAACAGTTATGTTCGAATTAAGTCTGACGTAGCGCACCTCTCTCCATTGTGATATCCACACTCCGGGTCGGAAAGGCAGTAATGCATTTACAAGCTGGTTGCCAACCGCCAGAAAATGTAGAAGAAGAAGACTGCGAGACTTCTGCGGAAAACTTGCGTGAGTTCGTAGTTTTCACCAAAGTCTGTATATTTAATGGAAACGCACAGGAATTGTATTTCTTTTAATGCGCATTTCCCAATGATTCGAATCACTTTTATCCAAAAGGCTATAGTAGGCTAACTGTTAGCAACTGAATGCTGTGTTGTCATATAACGTTATAGCCTATGTTACATTAGAGGCAAACTAAAAATGCCTGTCCATGTTGTTACGCGAGCGATTACATCAGTCAGAGGCCTCCACGTGGGGACGACAGACAGGACGCTCAGCCAATCATTGCATTCGGTCCAAATGCAATGATTGGTTGGAGTTTTCTTACAACCATATGAGAATGGTACAATTATGAGTTTTTATTTCTGGTGGAATTCACTTACATTTTAGTGTGCCATCAGCTTATTAATAGCATTTTAATCGAAACAAAGAAAAGCGTAAAATTTCCAAAAAGATAAGTGTCCACTGCATGGACTGTTACACTGTGAGTCCTTACTACAGGGTATTGTTGAGGTGTGTACAGGTGAGTAATTATAGGTGTTCATAATGCATTGCAATTAGTCAACCTCTACTTCATAACTGGTCAAGAGTATCCATAAGACACTTATAATTCATTATGACTGTTGATGTAGTGCACCAGCAAGCATCATGTGTGTTTATGAGTGCAGTCATAGAGCATTATAAAGGCATTGTAATTCACTATAAATGCCCTCATAACGCATTAATGATGTGGTCTTCAAAAAAAAGTGTTACCGATATGTATTTATAATCTGAAAATATTTGTGATAAAAGTTTCAATTTATCTGACAGGTACAGCACATGCTTTTCTCATGCATTATTTACCCATCAGATCTTCCTGTGGTGGTAACAATCATAGCCGTACTGGGGAAATTTGCTGCTACTGCCTGTTTCAGCACAGCCTATGTTTACACTGCAGAGTTATACCCAACCATTTTAAGGTAATGCCACTTTTTCTGCTCCTCGTGTTTATTACACAAAAAATCTTGGTGACTCTTTGATCTGTTTGCATATTGATATCATTGCCTTATTTGCCTGATATTGCTCCTTCCTCCCCTGTGTCTAGCCCACATATTTGTCTGGTATAGGTACACAAGTATTCTACTGGTATCTCATGTTTACATAATAATTAAAGATTAATCTATAAAGTTGCCAAAATCATCTTAATCAGTGTTTAATTCCTGATGAGTCCATTGTGCGTTCTTTCAGGCAGAATGGTGTAGGTGTAAACTCCATGTGTGCTCGTATGGCGGGCATCCTCGCTCCACTGATCAGGCTGCTGGACGTCTACCATCACACCATCCCCATGCTGATATACGGCATCGTCCCCATTGCTGCTGCAGGTTTCTGTTTGCTACTGCCTGAAACCCTCAATGTTGAACTGCAGGACCACGCTGAACTCAAGTGAGCTGAGTAAAAATGCTGGATTTGTCATAAATCTACACATACAAAATATACCAACTGTATTTATTAATCATTATTTTTTCTTTTTTTAAATTTAGAAAACCAGCGAATGGACCTACTGCGAACAGTTACAGTGCTGAACAAATTATTGACGAGAACAAACTTTAATTTGTACCGAAATTATAATTTTTTTTTTTCCCCCTCATGTATAATCAGATATATGAACTGTCTACCAACTACACAGATTACACTACAATTTTTGTTGTTTTTAATTATAGTTTGGGATGCAGAAATCAAACTAATCATAATTATTAAGTGTCAAACATTATTTATTTTAATGTCATGATCTGTTAAAGATTCATTTTAGTGCATTTCATAGCTGGAAGTTTATTAGAAATTGATTTATTCTCAAAAATGACCGATTAATTGGCCACTCAGCGGCTTAGGCAGCAAATGTTGTATGAAAATGAAAATGAAAATGAAATGAAATTGTGATTCACTGAAATACACATGGGGATGGAGCATCTTTGCTCCATTATTAACGGTACTCCCAAAAAATGTCAGTGAACAGGACACACGGCCTAACTGAGCAGCATATGTGTGCCATGGAACCTCTTAATTTTGTTGCCCATGTTAACAGTCACACAGCCCGTGTGAGCAGTGCGGCTCATCGAGCATGTTGCCTATTTTTCCACGTGACACATGCGGCTGTTTAAAATGAATGTAAATGATGCTTATAATGAAATGGAAAACAGGGAATGTGGTATGTTTTGTACAGTTTTGTAACATTACATATCAGTAACTAAAGGAAAACAATAAAATCTATAAGGAATTTAAATGTTGTACATGTCATGTATTAATAATCACCAAAATGTTGGACACTGCCCCTCTGTCCATAGTTCCTAATGGCTGGCCTGATCTACTGTGTATCATGGGATGTCAGTTAAAGTAAAACACATAACTTGCAGACGCAGCAGCTCAGGTTAAGCAAAGTTTACGGGTCATGATCATAACAGGTTTCGGCACCGTGCAGACAGTCACTACAGGCAAACAGGTCCAAAAGGGCATGCTTGACTTTACGTTTATTGCTGTGTGTTTGAACCTACATGTGTGTAGCTGGTAATTTTCTGCATGCACGTATGCTGCTGAACATGTGATCCTTTTTTTCCTGCACTGTAAAGCTCTTTGTATGAACAGGGTTGTAGTACAGCTGCTACATAAATGAAGCTAAATTTACCAAGGCTAAGTTATTATCACTTTGTTTGTTGAAAGTTTTGCCACTGGTGAAAAGTTTATATATAATAGATTTAAGAGACACCTAAAAATATTAACACCATAACTACTTTTATTACTAGTTTATTATTGTGATTCAGAAGAGACTACTTTATAAGAAAGCTTGATTTCACATTTTAATGCTTTGTCCTGATAGTAGGCTGTATCTTAAAAGCCATTACCTCAGATAGAATTGCTAATTAATGCTTTTAAGAAATAAAAAGCTGGTAAAAGACATAAATCAAGCTTATATAGTAATTATTAAATATTTCCCTTGTGCTTGTGTAGTCAATCAGTAAGTGTAATTTATAAAGACATCATACTTTTTTTTAGTTTTTCAGGAGAAATAGTGTGTTTATTATCCACTGTGTGGAAACGGGGATTCTTTAATGTCACCTGAATTAAAACTATTAAACATCGATTTTTTTTTGGCTCTCTCCAGTCTGTTTAAGATGTATATTGCTTCTACAGAAGTTTTAGAAAAACTGATAATTGAATTTTGGATTAAATTTTTGCATGTGTGCATATTTTAAAATCATTTGTTTAATTGATCTCGATTAGTGCTGTCAGGATTTAGCTTGAAACACATTTTGTTCTCTGACTTTCAACTGGGCCTCAATTTGTCCTTACCCCTGTTTTAGGCTCCATAACAGATATGTTAGTGATGATGGTCTCTGTGCATTTTATAAGTACATAAGTGAAGTGATGTATTGTCATTTTCTGTGCTACTGCTTATTTCATTACTTTACCCATACTACCTTTTACAGCCAACTGTACTAAGAGATAACAGCTATACATCCAGCGCTGTATCACACTCATGTAATGTACTGGGTTAAATATTAATAAGTAAGATGGGGTATATTAGCCTGTGCATTGACTGATAGCACATGGAGCATGGCACAACCATTTCCCACACTGCACTCTCATGAGGAACCTCTATCAATTTAGCTACATGTCAATATGAGCAGCTTCTGAGGAACCTCTATCAATTTAGCTACATGTCAATATGAGCAGCTTCGGGCAGATCCTAAAGGAGGTCGGGGAGTTTGGTTTGTTTCAGAAACGGTTATTGGCTGCATTATGCATCCCCAGCATATTTGCTGCTTTTGATGTGATCGGTCAGGTTTTTGCAGGAGTGAGCTTTCCACATCACTGTAACACTGACTGGATCTTGGAGCGTGGGCCAAACCTGACAGATGAGAGACGAAGAAATCTCACCATCCCAGTGAACAAGGATGGGAAGTATGAAAGCTGTAAAATGTTCACACCTGTGGATTTGAATTTGGAAACTATTGAAGCATATGGGATTAACACTACAACAGGATGCACAGATGGATGGGACTATGAGACACCCGTAGGTGCTTCAAGCATTATGTCAGAGGTAAGCAAGCTAACAGCTAAGGGCCCCTAGTAGACTCAAGACCCTCAGTCTCTCAGCTCTGTGTATTAGGACTGTAATTCCTTGCCATGCCCCTGCTCTCTGTTTTTGATCTGTGAAGTAAGACAAAGTAATAATACTTAGTTACAGTACTTAAATATTTTGGGGAGTATTTGTACTTTACATAAGTCTTTACATATCTGTCAACTTTTACTTTAACTCCACTACATATCTGAAGTACAATATATACTATTACTCTAACACATTTCCCCTAAGCATCTTCATTACTTCGTTACTACAAAATAAAATCAGGTTTGGTGAATCAGTGGTCCTAGCTTGCAAATGAGGTCATAGGTTCATGACGTAAGGGTATGCTACATGCTAGCAGCTATGTGAGTAGAATTTCACTCGCCGATGAGGCTGACTGCATGATGCAGAAAATGGAGTCACACAGCAGAGAGGGTGGGTAGTAATTCAATGAGATACAGATTTGTGACAGATTTGTGTGTCAGTGCTAGAGGTCAAAGGTTTTTTGAAATCCTTTAAGTTGGTTTATATTGTAAGAGAAAATAAACTTAATAATTCTCAAAATTCTGATCGCTTGCTTTTCATTAACAGCACTTGTACTTTTATTTTAAATACTTCAGAACATTTAATATCACAAAATAACTTTTGATTCTTAAGTACAAAATATATCAGATACTTTGAGACTTTTACTCAACTAATATTCTAATAGGTGACTTTAACTTCTACCAAAGTCATTTTCTGGTAAG